>NC_092798.1:15888230-16163193 GCF_918797505.1 Bemisia tabaci
TCAAAGGCTTGTCTTCGACTACTTGGAACTTTTTGGAGTAAATGATCTCCATCCATTTGATCTTCTAAACATGAATATGGTCTAGGTGAAGATACCAATGAAAAAAGCAAACGTTGCAATTACACTAGGTTTATGGAGCTAGTCAGACACTAAGAGAACATGGAAAAAATTAAATTGCTGATTTAACGATTCAATTGCTAAAATAAGTGCGTGCAATATTTCAACGTAGATTTCACAACAAAAAAATGCTACTTTAATCACTGATGTAAGCTAATTTAACCACGGGGGTGGTTAAAGTAGCATTTTTTGTTGTAAAATCTACATTGAAACATTGCAGTCACTATTTTTAGCAATTGAATTGATAAATCAGCAATTTAATTTCTTCCAGGAAGAGTTGAGTTTGTCTTAAAATGGTACCTTTTCCTTCCATGACTGTTTCTGAGGTTAATTTGGCGGAATTTTTTCCCAGATCCCATAGGAGGATTTTATTTTCTACAACTGAAGCTAATTTTGTCTGGTCGGTTGGATGGAAAGCAGTGACCTGAAAGAAGAACAAAAGAGAGAAAATTTAACCAATAGCTGGAGCAATAAACACTTTACAGAAGTAAAGATAGCTGTATTAATTGTTTGCTTTAATTACAACTTTTCACAGAATAAAAACAAAACAAAAATTCCTGTTGAATCTTTGTCTTATTTTAAATCATCCCCATGATAACTTGGTGAAAAATCTATTAGAGAAGTTGATCAAAATAATTTTTATAAGATTGTAATAAATATGTAAATTACTCAGGAATTCTGAACATCGTAAACTGGCTTTGATTTAAAACTGAAGATCTCATCTCATTTTTCATGCCACGCTTTGAGATGCGATTTAGTAAAGGACATATACTTTAGTAAATCTAACTTATGAAGTATTGAACAGTATCAGTGAATCAAGTCCTGTCATTGAATGTTGGCGGTTAAATGTAGCTCATCCTTAAGAATTCCTGAATATAAAATATATAATAAGAAAGAAAAAGATTTACCTTAACTTCTGGACCGTGAGATAGAAAATCAAAATCGCAAACTTTTTCCAGAGGTAGAAGAGATTCACTCGTTCCATCATCATTGGGTAAACGCCATAAGCTGGACCCCATGGTGCACTGTAGTTCTGGTGAGGTCACAACTGAGTTGTAACATGTGACAAGAAGACTTGCATCATAAGGAGAAGAAATCAGAGACCATATTTCTCCGGCATCATGCTGATATATCTGAGAGGCAAATAAAAAAAACAATAATTCGATGAAAAATAAAGAACATTTAAAAATTTTGCAACAAAGCTTTTCCCCCACTGCTGATTCAATGATATGGCTCGTTTGAAATAACATGGAAAGGATGGCAAAATCAATTGATCTCATTCCTCTCTCTCGATGACCTCTTTGGAAGAAAAGCCAAGAAAAATGGTAAGGACTACGTATAACCATGATAAAATGAGCCATCCTCTCAATCTTCAAAATCAATTGATTTGGATGATAATGAAACCTATTGACTGGGCACCAACTTTTTTAGGCTGAATCTTATTAATATTCAATAAGAAAAAACTTGGCCGTGGCTTTTTTTTTGTAATTTGTAACTTTCTTTGCTGCAAGGTACAACCCCTCTACCTCATACATAGACACTTTGCTTCCCCGTACACTTCCTTTCTCTCTTCAATTGGTTGTGCCAGCTACATCGTTAAAATCGCCACCAAAAGTAGAAAAGCTACCATCGTCAGTTATTCCTTTATGCTCAGCATTCCCACGGTTAGTTTCCTTAAAATTGATTGATTGTCTATATTCTCTTTAAGAAACTAGAAAAAATTTTGTCACGTATTACTTGACTCAGGTTATGCAATAAAAAGAATATGGAATATGCCAGAGGAGGAACTACGAAGGAAGAATGAGAAACAACATAATCAGCCAAAATCAGCCTTTTCCCCAAATTAAGTTGTTATTTTATTACAGAGGAAGAGTTCAGACACAGCCTAAACTCTGAATACTAATAGCTGTGAGAGCTGCGGCACAGCAGAGAGTGGATTTACCTCCCATAGACCTTACATAAAATACATATTATGAGAAGCAGCTATGAGGTGGGTAATATTTCAATAATTAAAATGTATACTAACTTTTGCTGACATGTCATTTGTTTCCTCATTCAATTGGACGATGTGAACTTGGTTGTTAGACATTACCAGTGATTGAGTTCCTATCAGGAATCCAACTGAATCTGTGTCAGCTGTTAGAGCAGACAGAGTTCTTGCCTGTAAACATTAGAGTTTAAATGCTAGACTCAAAGGAAACTTATTGAAATAAATCTCACAAAAATTATAGATCGATAGCTGAGTAGAAGCAGGGGTGCAGAAAATACTAAGCTTTCCCCAATTTATAATTTGCCTTCCCCAAAATTTGCTGAAAGTCTTCCCCAATTTTCACAAATTTTTACAGCCTTTCCCAATTCTGAGTGGCCACGTGATCATGATCGTGTGATCGAGAACATTCCGCTCCCCTCAGTAGATGAAGCTAACAATAGGTAAGTATGATACACTATATAGCTGTTTAAGGCGTAGAAATTATTGGCTAGGTACTTATCCAATGGTTGATGCTTTATTTTAAGCGGATAATAATAGATTCTCAATAAAATGAGTCTTGGTGCCAGGGCCGGATTTACCTATGGTGCATCGGTGCAGATGCACAGGGCACCAGATTTTGGGTTTTTTTTTCTAAACTCTGAAAAAAATTGAGAATTGCGTCGAAAGTTCAGAAACTCTGATTGTTGATTCATTGTATTGCGTTCCATCTTTTAAATGACCTGACCCTAGACTTTAAGGGTCAAACTTTCTCTTAATTTCGTAGTTAACAGTAACAGGAACAGGTACCTGGTTCTGGTTTCTGCCCCAGAATCATTCACTCACTCGAAAACTTCGTATTTAGTTAAAGTTAGCACGTAGTAACCAAAGAAGACCGTCGGGTTGGGAAATGTGCGGGTGGGGATGGGAAGACGTGCAAGGGGGGTGCCTCGAAAATTTCTGCACAGGGCGCCAAAAACGTAAATCCGTCCCTGCTTGGTGCTGATTTGAAGAAAAAATACATCACAGTAATCTCTAGTTGAGAGAATTAGGTTCACGCCAAAACATTTACTCTACTTAGGAATGCAGCAAAAGATTAATTGTCTTCCTTCCACTAAGGAAAGTGGAATAGAGCAGTTTATGTCTCTGAGATCAATACTAAGATCATAAGAATATATTACAAGTAGATCAGAAAAGGCTAATGAACTGAATTTACAGTGCAGGTGGTCGACTTGACTATCAGCCATGAAGAGTAGATAAAAAATTGTAAGGTATACCTTGTACTCAAGACCGTAAATAGCTATGTCCTCCTTCATATTTGGGTTTTTTTACACTGGTGACAAGAGTCCAAAAGACTGATCAAAGTTAAAATCTTTGAAGAGGAAACTGTACAAGTATGTTGTCTTCAGTTGCTACCTAAGGAAATGGTCACGTCTTTTTAATATACGGATGACAACACTGATACTTATTATTTCGCTGACAAGATGAACTAATGATTGCGATTTTGAAACACTAAAATAAATATAAATTCACACAAATAACGCTAAGAGAGTATTTACTTTCCCGATTTCGTCGCAGGAGCAGGTCTGTTTACATTTGCCAAGAAACCTAACCAAACTTTCAACGATGACGATGATGCAGTGCTGCCGTATTAGGCACTTATGTTGCCAAATTGGAATTAAGCTCCGCTCCACATTTTGGATCCCCCCCCCCCCCCCCCCCCTTTGCCAATCAACAACTTTTACACATTCGACGGTAAAATTGAAAAATCACCTCGATAATGTATAGTGCTTCGCTCCTTCACTTGATAACATAAAAATATACTAGAGCCCGTTTCAGACAACCTGTCCTATTTTTATTCGCTGGGGGCTGCCCCCCCCCCCCCCATAACACCAGGAGAATCCCGCCTCCCCTCGTTAAAAAGAGGGTCTGGGGGGGCCTCTACCAAACTATAGTATTGACCTTTAGATTCTCAAGAATTTTTTCATACGCTATGTTTCAAGTCGAGTCTAATTCACTCGTATTTAAATACATGGATTTTGATAGTTTTGCAAGTAATATCCATGTTATTTCTATGTTTTTGAAGGTAGAAAATACCTTTCCTTTAAAAGAAAAAAAAAGGGAAAAAAATTCACCTTTTAAGTGACATACTGACATATTCTCAACCCCCCTCCCCCCTTCCTCATCCTATGTAAATCTTCCGGAGGAGATCAATATTTCTCGGCTTGCGATTTCTAGGAGAGACATCTAGACATGTTTTTACTTTTTTTCTCTTTTTTTTTAAAGTAATCATTGATTTGGATACATCACAGCATATTTTGAAAAAAATTATACCTAAATTTTTTCATCGAAACTTCAACGCGCGCGAGACGTGCAGAACTAACACAACATGGAAATAGAGCAAGGCAGGGGAAAGGATGGGTGTTGATGACGGCGCAGAAGATACAACTATTCATGATTGATGGTTGTCCGTGGTGCATCTACAAAACTGAAGGCGCCGTGGCGCGAGGCGTGAAATCGCAACGCTTCGCTATAGGCTGCCGATGAAGTGTTGCTCAGATTCGAGAGGAAAGTTTAAGAACGAGGCCCGAATACGTCTCTCTCATTTACGGCTTTGATGACACTCCATTTTTTCAGTTTTTCGATATTTAATGTCTTTTTTTATGATGAATTTTTAGACCTGTATCTCAGGCTCATTTGTAGCAGCCCCATGCGTGAGCCACGTGTTTTCAATGTACCTACCTATTGTGAAATTGAAACATACACGTCGTGAATGTACGTGGTTTTCCCTAATCAATCAATGAATCTTCGCGCGGTGAAAAAGTGTAATATGTGCGTGAGTTTTCAATACGAAAAATAAGAATGAAACAATTTACTGGAGTTATTTCTCCCCGTTCAAGACCCATATCACACGGCAGCTTTAAAACACTTCAAAACTAAGAGGAGAGAGAGCGAAATAATCGTGTACTTAGGAGCTTGATAATATTGATAACCCCGTCTGTCAAATTTTAAGGCTTGTGAGTCCTCGTCAGTATACATTATTCATTACAAGGATCCACTAAGTTATCGCATCTTTCGGTTATACAAGCTTGGATGACCCTTTTTGGTTACGATATTTTTTTCAGCTGCTTTTGAGGTAAGGGAGTAATGAGACAATATTTCTTCTCCACGTCTTAAAATAAACTCGCCGCATATTAGTTGATTCTTTTTTCATTTATTTATCTTAGGTTGGCAATCTGCGCCTACCTTACTCCAACTGATGACGTACAAATGCGAGAAGATCAAGACCTGAATGATAAGTTGGACGGATCATGCTAGCATGATGCTGCCGGAAGACCCCTTGCATCCAGTGCCTTGGACAAGAATGGATGAACTCTCGGCAAAACTCCGAATTGATGTACCTATTTCACAACCGGTAAGTGGGCAATTCTACGAAAACTGTCCAATTCCAGTCATGATCGTTTTATTTGTAAAATTTGTGATAAAAAGTCTCACATTTCAACAAATATGATGGAAAATGAGTGTTTTTAACGAATTATAACCATTACAATTGTCAGTGGCGTAGGAGGGGGGGGCCAGGGGGGGCCTGGCCCCCCCCAAAATTGGAAATAGTATCATCTGGCCCCCCCCAGAAATTCTGGATGGTGCAAAAACACCATCTTTCACCTAATTCATAATTCATATCTTTATTTTTTGGTACATGACAAATGCTCATTCGTTCATAGTTACGTCTTGCTCATTATATTATATTTTACTTTGCATGGGCTTTTCCTAATACAGAACAATGATTCTGGCATTCACTAAACATTTATTTCGCAATTTTCACACAAATGAGTGGTTAAAAGTGAGAAAATAAATGGAATAACCTGTTGAATGCAACAATTTCAAAGTATTTTAACCTTAAAATGCATAAAACTGGGTGAATTTTATGCAGAAATTGAAGGAAGATTAACGCCATAAGTGCCTCGAGATGCGCTCAAATAGAGTTAAAATTTCAAAAATTTTCCGGGGGAGGCCCCCCGGACCCCCCGCTGACCTGGGGGGTATTCCATACCCCCCAGACCCCCCGGTGGTGGGGGGCCAGGCCCTCCCCAGCAAAATGGCCTAGCTACGCCTATGACAATTGTGTAAATTGATGGATTACGCTTCATTTTCACCTTTTACTGCTTAAAATGTCACGACCGTCCCTGTCATGCATGGTAGGTTCCAATGTTTACAACCTCATAACTTTTGTTTGGTCTGATACATTTTTCTGATTTTCGCACTAATTTCATCAAAAATGCTTGCAGTTGAGTAAACAATGCATTTGATTACGAAAAACATATGTCATCCACCAAAAATATTTCGAAAATATGCTGTCATTAAGTTTCACGTCACGACCGTCCAAGGTATTTTTGCCTGTCACAACGGCCGCTAGGAGCTATTAAATCGCTGCGAAAATGATTTGAGGGTGTACAAGTGAAATGAAGTGAAGTGTTCTTATGGTGCAAGCTTGCACAGTAATCGCCCAAAGTCATTTTGAAGATTCTACAACGATTTGAAAGGAAATTATACTTAACTGAACCTTTTTTTGCGTCACGACCGTCACGTCCTTTATTTTATGAAGCGTGTGATATTCTGAAAAATCTTTGTGCCCACTTTATAGCCCTTAATACCAATGGACCACTAGACAAGGTACTAATTTAAGCGATCTGATACATGTTTCTTAACCAGAATTTCACGTGAAAAACGATTTACACAACGAAAATTACGGAAACCAACTCCTAACGAAGATATTAACGTTTTTATTTCACATTGGTTACGAGGAATTTGAACTGCCCGCTCACAAGAAACTCAAAACTCTACGTGAGTCAAATCGCCCACTACAACGGTTTCAGCAAGCTTCTCAATCGAGCAATGTTCATTTCCCATCATGTGTTGTTTAAACTATTAGCAATTTGCTATAACTGAGCCAAAGCGTCAAGATTAAGGTTGCCAGATTTTTATATCGCAGAGACTGTCATGATAACGTTTAGCGCGCGATGTGAATCACGTAGAGCATTGTGTTTTCATGAGCGGGTGGTTTGAATTCACGCATTAAGAATCATTAAATATCTTCGTAAGGAGTTAATTTCGGTAATTTTCGTTGTGTGCATCGTGTTTTACGTAAAATTTTGGTTAAGAAACATGTATCAGAATGCTGAATTTCGTACCTTATCTAGTGGTCCATTGCAAGTTTACCAACTTTCGAGAATGTACCTCATTGCTGTTGAGTACACCCGCCGTTTTTGTTTAAAATTTGTCACGACCGTCACAGTCACGACCGTCGCACCGCATCGGATATTTAGTGAAAATTTCTCATTAAAAAAAAATGCCTGATAAAAAAAGGTACTCGTACAGAATTTTTAAGCCTGATACTGTGCTGAGCTAAGAAAAAAAAACTCTCGATCCAAAATAACATAGTTGAATTTTTAGTTTTTGAGAGGTCAAATTGGACAGTTTTCGTAGAATTGCCCTGGTGCGTTGCCCTGGTAATAATTGGCAGTAGAATCTGTGCTCCAAAATACCATAGACCTAAAGCCGGCTGTAAGATTTCCAATAGCTTCTGTAGCTGGCTGTACAATTTCTTTTAGCCTTTTATAGCCGATGGCGATTAAGCAACAGCCAGACGATAAATTTTATGCTAAACGTTACGAAATACGGATACTAGGGCTTAGTTAGTTTTTGGACTACCGCTCTCTTTTTGTGCCGTAGTATCTTGATTTATTTTGCGAGGAAAGCTCCGTACTTTTGAAGGATGCCTGTCATTCTTAATATGTTGGAGCACCTTCAATTTCTTATGATACTGTGCAATAAATCTGGTGTAAAATAGTTGCTTCAGACGCCGTGGCACGCTGCGGCGCGGCGGGCGGGCAGAGAGCGGAAACGCGTATTGGTGCCTTCAAACCTAGTAGGGATACTTCTCGCATTGCTCAATGCGTGAAGTATCCCTGTTAGGTTTGTAGGCGCCAGTGCGTCGCCGCTCCGCTTTGTGTTAGGCTCTAATATTTAGTCTCGCGGAGTCAGCGTTTTTCAACTCGTGATTTTGAAATGTTTGCACATTCTGTATGGATTATTCTCATTTTAATTGAAGAAAAAAAATATGTTTTCAAGGAAAATATAATGTGTGTTTTGTAAATATTAAGGTGGTTCCGTATCAAACTTAATGATTTCCAAAGCACACGAATTTCTACACAATTTCTTGTAGCCTTTTATAATCGATGGCGAAAAAGCAACAGCCAGGCGATAAAGTGTAAAGCCCGGCGATAGGAACTATAGCCCGACTGTATACTTTTTTATAGCTTCGTATAGCCCGGCTATATGATTTGCTCAGCTTTCTACAGCCAGCTATATGATTTTCAATAGCCTTCTTTAGTCGGCTTTAAGAACTCCTATGGTATTTTGAAACGCAGCTCCTATCGCCAATTTTTACCAGGGTGTTGCTAAATCGAAATTAATTTCTACGCGTTTATTATAATTTACTTACTCCATTGATTCTTACAGTCTAAACTATGGTTTATTTTGATTGATACATGCAGAAATTTGCGTGCGTATTTTATAGCTACGAGGGCAGTACAAAAATTTATCAACTTTCAGGTTTATGGAATGGTGGAAACTGCCCTTCGATGGAAAAATACCGACGCCTCGAAAAAGATTGAAGTTTACACCACCGGTGAACGCTTTGAAAGCTCTGCTATTGTTGGGGTTTATAAAGTAACGGTAGGCCATCAGCTAATTTCATTTCAAATTTCTAAAAAAACAAACCAGGGCACACGGTTTTACGCGATTCGCGCCATTTTGGACTCAACTTTTCTGTTTCTCTAAGACTTCTCAGAAAATTCTTTTCAGGAGGATCCTCCTAACTCACAGATGAGAGTTTGTGCTGGTAAACGTATTATCTGAAGGCATCGGCTTGATCCTCAATCAAATACGGTTCTTATGACGTCATTTAACCTTTAGATGCCAAAGACATTTTTATGCGCACCCCATTCCTCATTTGCCATATCGACGGTGAAGCTAACAGATATCGTATCTCGTTTGCGGTGTTTAAAAATCTCTGCTCAAATTTTACTTTTTTGAAGGAGAACAAATCAATATCATTTCTTGAAATTAGAAGAGAGTTTTCTTGACGCAGAGAAGAAAATACATGAAAGCTTTTAGAAATTGACGTTTAGTAGTTTTCTATTTAAAGAAAAAAGTATGACAGGAAGTCTGCAACGTTGCAAGATACGTAGTCTGGTAGTTTCACCGTCGGTCCTAGAGGAGATAGGCAGGTCAATTAGACCCAGCTTAGGATTTCTAGGGGTAGTCGTCTAAAAAATCCTATGACCAGGAACATATTTCTCGTCAAAACATCAAGTTTTAGTTGTGCACCCCACCCCTCCCCAAAATGATTATGAACCCGGAAACATCACAGTAAGTCCTGAACTGCTTTCAAATTTCAAAAATAAGATGAGGCACCTGAACGCGCGGTTATGACAGCGCAGAGCTACAACTATTCAAGCTTGATGGATGTCCGTGTTGCATCTGCAAAATTGAAGGCGCGATGGCGCGAGGCGTGAACTCGCAATGCTCCGTTCTATACTGCCAATAATAAGGCGTTGCTCAGATTTGAGAGAAAAGTTTAATAACGAAGCCTGAATACGTTTCTCCTGTTTTCGGTTATGCTGACAGTACTAACACTTGATGTTCTTCTATTTTTCAATATTTGATGCCTTATTCTTTTTTTACCTGAGGCTCGTATGCAGCGGCAGGGTTAAATATTCTGAAAATGAAACATGCGCGTTGTTAATTTGTGGGTTTTCTGAATCAATTAACGAATTTTTGCGCAGTGAAAGTGTGCAATATGTGCCCAAGTTATCACGACAAAAAAAAGGGAATGAAAAAAAAATCATCCAACAATTCACTGAATCTCTTTTTCCGGTTGGAGAATTATAAAAGAGTTTTAAAACACTCCAAAACTATTAAGAAGAGAGAGCAGGTAAATCGCTCATGAGCTTGATAAAACACAATATCTATAGAATTAAAGCATGCGAAAGGAGACATGCGTTGATGACGGCGCAGAGATACAACTATTCGTGCTCGATGGAAGCCCGTGTTGCATCTGCAAAATTGAAGGCGCGATGGCGCGAGGCGTAAACTTGAAATGCTGCGCTCTAAGCTGCCAATGAGGCACTGAAAAAAAATTCTCGGCGTTTTTACCAAGGTCCGTCAGTACCTTTACCATCTCACTTTTTTTACCAATTATTGGTAATTTTACCAAGATAGACTGGTAAGCTTACCTAAAAACCGGTATTTTTACTGTTTTTCTCAGGTAAGATTACCACTCTTATTGGTAATCAATTCCCGGTAACTTTGTCATTTTATCTCAGTAATTCTACCACAGCCGATAAAAAATATTGGCGTTTTTACCGGGGTCCAGTAAAATTACCGAGAAAGTCAATAATTTTACCGAGATTTCTCGGTAAAATTACCAATTCCATAAATGGTAATTTTACCAAGAAAAAACTGGGATCAAATAGAACCCTGTCTTGGTAATTTTACCATTTTCTTAGTAAATACACCGAGATTTTTTTTTCAGTGGGTGTTGCTCAGATCCGATAGAAAAGTATGAAAAACGAGGCCCGGATACATCTTCCCTATTTCCAACCGTATTGACGTCAGTGGCGTGGCGTGAATTGCGATATATCGATTGTTATGCCATTTAAACCTATGGAAAAGAATCGATTATTAAGGTGTTCGCTGCAAACACCCTGTTTATCGATCCTTTTCCATAGGTTAAAATGGTATAACAATCGATGTATCGCAATTCACGCCACGCCACTGGTTGACGTTAGATTTTTTTCTCTATTTTGAATTTGATGTCTGGTATTTTTTTGAGGATGTACACTGAAAGCTCGCTGAGTCAAAATGTGTGGGGACCGAAACAAAATTCGACTTAAGCGGCAATTCGTCTTAACCGATTCTCCACTTAACTCATGAATGTGTTTAGGGACCGAAAACAAATTCGACTCAAACGGCATTTCGTCATAGCCGTAGCTCAACTTAGCGAGCTTTTAGTGTATTTCGACGGTGAAACTACCAAACCACGTATCATGGTTTGCGACGTCGCAGACTTCCTGTCATACTTTATTTTTTAAATGAATAACTACTGAACGTCCAGTCTTGAAAATTTCTGTGATTTTTCCTCTTCGTGCGGAGAAAATTCTGTGAAAATTTCAAGGAATGATATTGATTTGGTCTACTTTAAAAAAATAAAATGTGAGCGTAGATTTTTAAACACCGCAACCGAGATACGTGGTTTGGTAGTTTCACCGTCGATTTGTAGATGTACATCCAAAGCTCGATCATAAGTACTGATCCCACACAACTCGCGGAGCACGTGCTTTTGGCAAGCTTCAGGTAAATTTGACTCGGCTTGAGTTTCTGAAGGGTTACACTGACAAGCTAGTTATGAATTCTTTCCTCTTTTTCCCTTTAGGATTCGAATGACTACAGGATTACATTGCACTGCTTCAACAAGGAAACCTCGGCACTCAAGAATGCGTTAATAATGACAAGCAGAATAGAGTGGAAGTCGCCTAAGACGACAGTATTTTTCAATGCATTTCATGCTGATTTACTATCAATTGTGAATGAATGTCTCTCTACACACAAGTTTCAAATTTTTACAAAAAGAAACTGCATATACAAATGGAAATCTCCCGAACAGCTTGTTGAACACGAAATCTCGTAAGTTTAAGAGTGATAATTATTTCTGTTTCTATCTCTTTTTTATTATTTTAAACCGAGTTTGTTAGATCGCACAAATCTTTTCCGGGGCAACGATGTTATCAAATAATAGCGTGAATTATTAATCCGTAGGGTCGAAAGTTCAATTTTCTGTTTCAGTGAACTTAATCTAATGATCACCATTCTTTTGATAATGTGAATTTTCGAGGAAATCTTTTTAATTCACGGTATTTAACCTTTTCTCTATTTTCATACAGCTGCCCTGAGGATGTTTTTCTGGCACCTGTGAACCTTGAATCATTAGATATGGTTAGAAGGCACCGAGGCCAATTCCCTGGAGTGGAAGAATTTGTTGCAACGCTTATATTGCACAAGCCAAGCCTGGGAGTTTATTCACGCAGAACTGGAGAGCTTTGCGCCTGGGTTTTATGCAATGAGTACTACGCATTGGCCTCACTTCACACACTAGAGGCACACCGCCGAAAAGGCTACGCGCAACTCCTGTGTAACGCATTGAGTGAACAGCTTCTCCGATCGAATATCGTCATCGGAGCTTTGGTGGAGGATACTAATATTCCCTCGCTAACTCTGTTTAAATCTTTGAATTTCAAATCTATTCAACCATTCCACTACATCTCCGCGGCTCGTTCAGTCACAGCCAAAGAGTGAATAATTGTTCATTTTTAGGAATTAATTCCGTTGGATATAAACATTTACTGCCATGCTGAGGTTTAAGGCCGTATATGAATATTTAGTGGTTGCCAAATTTCTTCTAACGGCATATATTTTTTTAAACGTTTCAAGTTTACTAATTTTAAGTATGAACACTATTTCCAGAAAAATTATTTAATGGAAAATAGTCACAAATTTTCCTGAAAACTGGTGTTTTCAAAGGCAAGTCGCCTAAACTTGTATACGGCGTTTTGCATTGGCGTGGCAGGTTCGATCAGCACTACTCATTGCTTTATTGCGAACAATGAAGGGCTGTGCATCAAATAGTGAGGCTAAAAAAGAAGGTTGAGATCAGTGGCGTGGCGTGCTTTGCGATATATCGATTGATCTGTCATTTAAACCTATGGAAGAGGATTGATTAACAGGGTGTTCTTATCGAACACCTTAATAATCGATTCTTCACCACGGATTCAAATGGGGAAATATCGGTAACCGATCATGGTTGAGATCTACTACCCTACACCTATAGGGCCTAAATATATTCTCTTGTCTCTTTCTTTGCTTTATTCTCAATAAACGTATACGGACTATACAGACGTGATGAATAGCTATCATGAGGAATCAAAAGGAAGAAACACATAAAAAGGATTTACAACACTTTTATAACAAAGAAACAAACAAATAAGTTAATTCAACTCAAGAGTACAAAGAACAAAGGCTCAGTTTGAAAACTGGATGAATAAATTAATAAATAAGTGAAATAAATTACAAATAAATTAATGAAACTTCAAGTAAATTAAACAATATATTATTTTACATAGTCGGAACATTTTTCGTTTAATCGTTGGTGGGGGGGGGGGGGGGAGTATTGAATTCAGAATGATTGTGATTTACTGACACCGTTCTGAAAATTTCTAAAGGAAATTTAAGTAGATCCGAAAATTTTGGATTTGAACGGCAAGTAAGGTAAGCAAGTCAATGCGCCTTCATATCATAACACATGCAACGCGTACAGGCGAAGTTGCATCAGGAGTAAACAATGAGGACTATTCTCAGAATTAAAGGCCAGGAAGGGGAAATTAGGGTCAATGTGGTTTATCACTTCATT
This sequence comes from Bemisia tabaci, assembly GCF_918797505.1. Taxonomy (NCBI): domain Eukaryota; kingdom Metazoa; phylum Arthropoda; class Insecta; order Hemiptera; family Aleyrodidae; genus Bemisia; species Bemisia tabaci. The sequence goes on from NC_092798.1 coordinate 15,901,844, forward strand.
AGAGGTTTTCAAAAATTGAACACATTCACAAAAATATAATAGATGCATGGCGAATCACCGTGTAAACAAAAGACTCAGCCTTCCAATTCCGTTTAGCTCCAAATGCAGTCATTGCTCAAGCTAAAGAGCAAGTCGATGGTGAGGTTTTCTTGGTTTTTTTTTCTGTTTTTTTTTTTGCGATTGCAGTTGCAGAGAAAACTATTTGCGGCATTCCATTTCCACATTATTCGTGTGTCATATTTATTTACACTAGGAAAATCCAGTCATCTATACTCTCAGGAGCCACGACTTTATTTTCACCACGAGAAACATTCTCTCTGGTTTATAATTACGTGATTATTTCAGTTGATTTTCTTTTGAAAAACAAAGAAAAAGGTGGGAGGAGAGACCGCAATTGGAATTCCCGTGATTCTAGCTTCATTGTCAATGTGCAACTCATCTTTCGTCAAGTTATTTTCAATATCAATTTTAATTTGCTGAAGCCGTGTAGGATGAAATGGCGGAGTTTAATGATTCACTTGCATGCAAAATCAGAAAGTGCGGAGGTTCCGCAAAGTATACGGACAGAACAACAAAATGTGATGCGTGAAACATTTCCAAAACGAAATGGTAATGGACCAGTAACAAAACACGCAATCACTTTCGTCGAAGGGAGTAACCAGCGGAAATCGGGGAAATGGTGGACATCGGAGATAAGTTGCATGGTGCATATTCATGATTCAATAATTCCAAATGCACTTGAGCGGTTGGGGCCTTGGGTCACAACGGTGAATTTGATTTGATCACCAATAAACCAATGTGCTGATCGATCGTTTCGGTAACGTCAGGGGAACCGAACCTCGTTCTGGGTCTGTCAGTGTGACATCAACGTTTCTCGATCTCCTGCAAAATGAAAGAACAATTCATGTTTTGTAAATCGCATTTTACTACGCATTGTCAATTTTTCAACACTTAAAATTTGGGCAATTTATTTAATAAAACAGTTTATTTTAAATAATGGAAGTTATCTATTCTTTCAGAATCGACGGTTCTTACAGGATGTCCCAGACCACCCGCAATAAGCTAATTTCTCGGTTTTTAAATTAAATCAAGTTAGATAAGTTAAATCGAGTTAATTAAGTAGGAGAAATCGAAAGCCACACATCGCCTTCAATTTATGATACTTTGCAGTACCTCTGATGTGAGTTAGTTGCTTCAAGCGCCGTAGTACGCTGCGGCGCGGCGCGGCGGGCTGGCATTGGCGCCTACAAACCTAACAGGGATACTTCACGCATTGCGCAATGCGTGAAGTATCCCTGTTAGGTTTGTAGGCGCCAGTGCGCCGCCGCGCGCAGCTCCGCTTTGTGTTAGGCTCTAATATTTAATCTCGTGGAGTCAGCGTTTTTCAACTCATGATTTCGAAATGATGATTCCGTACAAACTTAAGGATTTAAGAAGCACACGAATTTCTACACAATTTCTTATAGCCTTTTATAGCCGATGGCGAAAAAGCAATAGCCAGGCGATAAAGTGTAAAGCCCGGCGATAGGAACTATAGCCCGGCTGTATAATTTTTTATCGCTTCGTGTAGCCCGGCCGTATGATTTTTTCCTCTTTCTACAACCAGCTATATGATTTTCTATCGCGCCTTCTTCAGTTGGCTGTAAGAACTCCTACGGTATTTTGAAACGCAGCTCCTATCGCCAATTTTTACCAGGGTTAATGTGCCTAAACCCCACCATATAAAGATTATTCTATTGATTTGCGTCCGAAAGAATGTAACTTTTTCCTCCACTATATAAATGACCAGCTCCGTTTGATGGGCTTAGAGTACAAGGCGCATAAGGCAGTTTTCAAAAAAATTGAGATTTTAATTATTTCAATTAAAACTAGTCTTAATACATACTTTGAGAAGAATTCGTTCCCAAATTCCAATTTTTAAGCATCTAAAAGTCAGTTTGAACTTATGCGCCTTGTCCTCCGAGCTCCTCATTTAGTTCTTGCCGTTAATACCGAAAATGACCTCAGTTCTTCCAGCGCCCCATCAGTTATTCGGAAAATGGAATTTTCAAGAAAAAACGTTTTTTCAGCTCAAAAAATCAGGTATAATTAAGTAAAAAAATTGGGGAGTAGGAGAGCGTAAAGTGATGCTATAGTTTCGTGAGATTCTACGAAATAGATGAGAAGAAATTTCTTACTTGTTAAACAGCACGACGACAACTCCACCGTCGGGGTTGATAACTCCAAGCGAAAAGACCTTATCAGCGGAGTCGGGGGCGATACCTATCCTAGAGGCGCCTCGACGAATGAATTTTGAAAAATGCCCCAGGGCGTAGAACATAGGCTGTTTGTAGAACTCGTCATTGTTCGGGTCTACGATGATCGGTGAGTCCACGAAGTTTTTCGCCCAATTGGGACCTCCTTGCTTGTCCAGGGCTAGATTCCAGTCCACCCAGCCGGCGACCCAGTGATGCAGGTCCTGTAATGTGAAAAGGTCCATTCAGAAAACGGCTTCGCTAAGTCCCTTGAAGGACGATTAGTTTTCGTTTTGTTTTTCGAACATTCCTCTCTACATTGAAGCAGCTTAATTCACAGGAATTTACAATACGATTACAACTTAAGCTGAGGAAAGGGTGAAACTAGATCCTAACCGCCACGCGGCCACTTCCCTGAAACTCATTCGCATCTCAGGCATTATGCGTTATACGTTACGCATTATTCTTATGTTTTTATATTATATAGACGAATGTTTTGAAAAAGAAAAGGTTAAGTTGTTTATGTTCGTCTACACCCAACAATGTCACTGCGATTCAATCGAAGGTGGTTTTGGAATCCACAGCGCCTGGCGTGAAACAATTAAAGGTCGCTTGCGAAATTACATTAATTTTTCGCGATAATTTTTTGTTTCAATAAATTGCCTTACAGAATTTCCGGCTCCATCAACATGAGATGGAAACAGAATTAGCACGGACTAAGATAAGTAAGACTGGGATGAGTAAGCCATGGTTTCAGACGCCTGATAAAAATTCCGCATACAACTACACATACTCATCAGATGTCTAAGTTGCATAAGTAAACAGTTGAAGGCGCTCTGACTTTCTTAAAACTTTAACAGCGAACAGCGATATAAAACGTTCAGAAATTAGTGATATCAATGACGGAAGGTGACTCGCGACGACTTCGTATTTTTACTGAGACCAATATCAAAGTTCCTCATAGTGTTTCGTCCAAAAATATCCTTCAGATTCTCTGTTCAGTCTGAGAAATACCGTACCAAATCAGTGGGTGTCAATAAGTCCAAAATCCCTTAAAATTTAATACTTCTCAACTAACATCGGCGGTGATCTGTCGGTGGATTTTTTACTAGTTATTTCTGCGAGTACGTTATCAGCACAGTGTAGACAAATTCCTTTTGGACATCCTCTTTTGTCATAGATAGACATTTTTCGAGTTTTATGTTGATTGATTTCTGTAAGTGTATTATCAGCAAGGAGTGAAACAACTTTTTTTTTGAAAACCCCTCCCTGTTATATTAACAGTTGTTTTTCTAAAACGTGTGTACATATGATATTTTTTTTCACTAACGAAACGTGTATTTAAAAGGTCTATGTTAGAAAATTTTCAAGTAAGTTTCTCTTGTGTTGATTCAGATTCTACTGGGGTAATAGCGTTGATGATGCCCATTTATTAACATCCGTATTAATAATGCATGATCAATAAACCCTCTCCCCAAGCGACGATATACGTGCTTAATAAGCTGTTATATGCTTTCGTAATACTGATAACTAATGCGTCTTTGGTTCTTACGATAGGTATGATAAAATCTATACATATATTACCTGAATTACGCTTTCAATGTAGGCTTCTGCACGCTTCCATGAACCAAGCTGAACCTTTTTCCAATCCCACGGCTTGTCTCCTGCATAAAAGAAACAAACGATGATGGACAATGGACAATTTTGTAAAATTCAAGTAGGTACTTTTTATGAGCATTGACAATGTAGCGATTGTTAGGTTTTTAATTTTAACTAAACAAATTATCAGATTTGTCTGACGTTTTCTCGTTGTTGTCAATGCCTGCGAATTACCTGGGGCCTTGTTCACATATATCGTCACCTTCCGGCCAAAGTATTACAAGGGCCATGGGCGTATACAAATTTTTAACGCCCTTTTCTTTTTTTACAGGGAAATTGTTGATTGAATCTGTTTGAAAATTTCACTGAAATTTATCGGCAGCACAAATATAATCCAGTGAAATTTTAGGACAGCTTCATTGAACAATTTCTCAGTAAAAAAATAAAATGATGGCGGAAAGTTTTAATCGTTCCATGGCGCATGTGATACTTTGGCCAGAGGGTGACGATATGCTCATTATATATGTAGCCAAAAAGAGGTTGTAGATTACTTTACCGTTGCAAGCCTCCGTATTGATGATGAATTTGTCGGGGAATTTGGTGTGCGTTCTGTCGAGGACGTTTACAGGAACGATGTTATCTAGATACCAATGGACTCCTATGCCATCGACAAACCGAGCTGTGTTTGGATTCCGCATTACCTGCGTCATGGAAAAAAGAAAATAAAACATATCGTTCTGAATTTGTTTGATAGTCATGGGCGTAGCTAGGGGGGTCCTGGGGGGGCTGGCCGCCCTCCCCCAGAAAAAACGGGATCCTCCATTCCTCAACCCCCGCCCCGCTCTCTTCACCACGAGAGGTGGTCCCATGCCCCCCCCCCCCCAGAGAAATTTCCTAGCTACGCCCCGTTGATAGTTCGTAAAATTAGCACCTTATAATATGGAGGAAGTTTTCCAGAAGATCGAGATATGCGCGTAAAACCCTAGAAAACAGCTTTTTGCCCTTTTTCTTTTTGAATGAATTGATTTTTTCAATCCAAGTTCAAGGAGCAACTGCTGTTCAGTTGATTGAAACCGAATAATTACAGTAGTGTACGCGTAAATGTAAAGTTGTCCCTCAGTTATTCAAAAGTGAATGCTGGAATCCATTCTTCGTTTTAACTCTTTTTCACCATCATGAATTCCTATTTTCTCTAAGATAGGCGTTTCTTTGGGGGATGCTCTTGGAATGACTTGAAATGGAGGATAAAAATGTTAAATTTCCGCCGGAAACCATTGTCGTCAATTTGTCATGTGTCAATATTTTTTTCCCTTTTTCCCCATTTTTTATGATGGAAATCGGGCACTACCCAAGGTAAAAAAAATTCAGCATTGCAGCACATTTTTTCCCCTCTTTCACGCAGAAAACGTTGAACATAGTGGCGATTCTGGAAAATCGGCAACACTGTTTATCCTCTATTTAAATGGTTATAGGACATTTCGTCAACGATTTTTTGACCGCGCACCTGTTTTTTCCAGTAATTTACGTCCACGCGTTTTTTCGGCACGGGAGTTTTGGTCCACGTGCCAGTTGAGACCCAAAGTTAATTGGCCCATATGTAAATACAAACGACAATTAATTGCTCACGACGTTTTTGGATGAAAATATATAATGTCTTGGAAGAATGAGGGTTTGCTTGTTTTTTTTATTTTGTCTGTTTGGTCCAACGGAGAATAATAATATATAGTTGAAAATTTTGGTAAAAATGGGGGAGCGTCAATTCCATGAGACAAAATGCACTAAAACTCTCTGCACCTCTTTGGTGTAACAGTACTTAATTATCTCTCGAGAAATTTCCACCTTGTTATACCTGAACCGGATAAACCTCTATATTTGCCTCAGCTAAAGGCTCTTAAATTTTTCCTGTGCACGATGAGTATCTTGATTTATTTTGCGAGGAAAGATCTGTACTTTTAAAGAATGCCTGTCATTCTTAATACATTGAATTTCGTATAATACTGTGCAACACCTCTGTTGTGAAATAGTTGCTTCAGGCGCCGCCGCACGGCGGGCGGGCGGCCAGCGCGGAACGCGCATTGGCGCCTACAAACCTAAGTGGATACTTCAAGCATTGTGCAATGCGTGAAGTATCCACTTAGGTTTGTAGGCGCCAGTGAGCCTCTCGCGCTGGCAGCACGCCGCTCCGCTCTGGTCGGCTTTAATATTTATACTCGCATAGTCAGCGTTTTTTAGCTCATGATTTTGAAATGTTAGCACACTCTGCATTGATTATTCTCATTTAAATTGATGGGAAAAAAATATGTATCAATTTATCAAAGGAGAATAATAATATAATGTGTGTTTTTTAAATATTGGTGGTTCCGTGTCAAATTTAATGATTTCCAAAACACTCTATTGTCTCTGCATCGTTGGTTTTACTTATGTTTAAATGGAGAAAAAACAGTGTTGCCAACTTTCAATAATCATCGCTAAAAAGTTTTTTTGTTCATGTTTCACTTACGATGTCCATCCACCATGGCAGGAGGATCCGTTGATCGTCCAGGCCGATGATGAGCGTCTGATTGTGGCGGGAACTTCGAATGCTCGGTCCAAGGTTTTCTGAGATCCACTCGCTGTGTGCCGCAGGAGTCCAGCCGAGGGAGTTGAACCGGTTGATAGGCACCATCCCGTTCAAAGGCTCGTTACCTGTCGTTACAGCCCAGAAATTGACTCCAGCTTTGTGGTACTCGTCCAAGAATCTTCGGCGGAAAATGGGATGAACATAATCAATGATAGGGATTAAAGTATATCAAGTGAGAGTGCAAGTGCTGTAGCACAAAAAAAGAACCCCCCGTTGGAGCAGGCTGAATGGAGCGGGGCGGGTTCCCCCATCCCCAAGTAGCAGTGATTGCTTTAAGTTGTGATTTGATCGGAGAATGTATCGCGATTTTATCGATGTCGTTGCAACATTATCGGATAAAAAGTTTCGATAAATTGCGATTTTATTGATGGAGCTGTGTTGCAATATTTTGGAACAAAAAAGAGATAAAATGTCGATTTTACTGAACGCAACTGTATAGAAATAAGATTACGACAAGATTGAGGATTATCGCTCAGATGTTGATCCAAGCAATTTTATCGCAATGGACCACTAGACAAGGTACTAATTTAAGCGATCTGATACATGTTTCTTAACCAGAATTTCACGTGAAAAACGATTTACACAACGAAAATTACGGAAACCAACTCCTAACGAAGATATTAACGTTTTTATTTCACATTGGTTACGAGGAATTTGAACTGCCCGCTCACAAGAAACTCAAAACTCTACGTGAGTCAAATCGCCCACTACAACGGTTTCAGCAAGCTTCTCAATCGAGCAATGTTCATTTCCCATCATGTGTTGTTTAAACTATTAGCAATTTGCTATAACTGAGCCAAAGCGTCAAGATTAAGGTTGCCAGATTTTTATATCGCAGAGACTGTCATGATAACGTTTAGCGCGCGATGTGAATCACGTAGAGCATTGTGTTTTCATGAGCGGGTGGTTTGAATTCACGCATTAAGAATCATTAAATATCTTCGTAAGGAGTTAATTTCGGTAATTTTCGTTGTGTGCATCGTGTTTTACGTAAAATTTTGGTTAAGAAACATGTATCAGAATGCTGAATTTCGTACCTTATCTAGTGGTCCATTAATCGTAAAAAAATTGCTACTTAATTTCAAAATATCGCGATTTTTTCGTTAAAAAACGCTACTTGGTTCAGGTGTGCTCGTTTCAAAGGAATTTCCTTTTAACATTCTTATCATAATTTCCTGCTGTATGCTTATGCTATTAGCAATGATTATGTTACGATCAATTCCGAGACTCTGTTTCTATACTATCTTTGGGTCATCCCAACTAAACCGAGCTATACCGTCTCGGATGGTTGTCAGTGAGGACTGACCCGAGGGTAGGAGCGGAATCCCTGAAAATAATCGTAGTCCGGGCATAATCCAACAGAGTCAATATAACAATGATAAGAAGAAAAATTTTCACCGTATGAAAACTTGGATGCCACTGAATTTCTTCTGAATGATCGCACAACTTTTTAAAAACAATCAATATTTAAGAGACACTTTGAGGTTTTCACCCCCCTTCCCCTCTCCCCTTCCTAGACATCAGAAAGAAACCCTCGCACCTTTCATTTGTATTACTTTGACATGGTGTGTCTATCCCCACTTTAATTTTTCAGAAAATGTCGGAGAAAGCCTGAAAAATAGCTGGTGAAGTTACATTTATTAAAAAAATATCATTGTGTCGTTTTCCTTATGAAAAAGGGAGGCTTACGTATATGACTGAGCTTCGGCTCCTTTTCAACCTCTCGTAAGTTTACGTAAGACGATCCTAGACCTTTCCCCAGTCCTGCACAGCCATGCTAAAGAAGAACGCCGTGTGAGCCTTCAGGCGTTGCCAAAATTCTTTGGTAAAACTCGAATTTCCTAGCGAGTTCACGAATACTTTCCTCCCGATTTTCAGATAATTTTTTTCACAATTTTGCCTAAAATTTCTGTGAAAGAACGCCGTATGAACCTTCAGGCGTTGCCACAGTTCCTCTGATAAAACACACATTTCTTGGTTTTATCAATATTTTTCTCTCAATTTTTCATGTAATTTCGTTTTGCAATTTCTCCTGAAATTCCTGAAAATATCAAGGAGAAAAATTCGTATTTGTCCGCAAAAATATACACTTTATGAGAAGAAATTGGGCAACTCTCGAATGTTCATACGGCGTTTTTCCATAGCACGGCACTACAGTATCCTATGCCAATGGCGTGGCGTGCTTTGCGATTTATTGAATGATCTGCCATTTAAACCTATGGAAAAGGATCGATAAATAGGGTGTTCGCAGCGAACACCTTGATAATCGATTCTTTACCATAGGTTTAAATAGCATAATAATCGATAGATCGCAATTCACGCCACGCCACTGTCCTATGCGTTATACTTAAACGGCTCCTGCAATGGTTTGAATTTTCAAATTATTAAGTATGCAACCACATGAAACGTTAGTGAAAAATGTAGCATACCTTATGTGATACTGGGCCCAGGCTTGATTGAAATCCTTTTTCAGGAATCCGAATCCACTGAAATCGTGATTGGTCTTCATCCACGGAGGTGCGGTCCATGCTGTGGCGATTAACCTCACTTCCTCGTCACTCATGGCTTGAGCTCGATGCACCAAAGGAATCTAGACAATTTTCAAAACAGATATGTTATAATGAGCATGATTTTGCTCAAAACAGCTCATTTATTGCTTATTGTCTTTTTGTTGAGATTCAATTAGTGGGGTCCCGAACGCTGAAGAAAAAGTTACGGGCTATATAGACTTACCGTCCGTGTTCCGGGCTCAGAGGCCGAAAGTTCCAGGTGTTGGAGCCGTAACTTCGATTGCTCCGGGCGCTACGCCCGGGACTTTCGGCCTCCGAGCCCGGAACACGGGACGGTGTGTCTATAAAGCCCGTAAGTACGGCCTCCTCGTCCGGAGGTTTTTTTGGTTAAGAGAAGCGATTATGAATAAGGTCCTAAACCCTGCTCAACACGCATGTAATTCCACGAAGATGAGGATTCTGACTCTACATGTTGTGTCCAAACGTCCAAACAAAACACATTGAATTGAAAGTACAACAAAGAAGCGAAAATGAATAATATCGCAAAATTCAAAGTAAAATATAAAAGTTTCCATAAATACGGCTCATCTTTGCCCTCATTTGAATAGTTGGTAATCAAATCCGCACGAGAGATGAAACATTTAAAATGAAGTATTGGGGTGAAACGATCTTAAAAGTGAAAGTAGAAATGAGTAAAATAAAGTAAAACCACAGTATAGATTAAAAGAGATGTAACAATTTTGTGCGTTAAGTTTTTTGGAGTTCAGTTCTTTTTTTGCTCTCAGAGGCGGATCCTGCAATTTGGCAACAGCGGATTTTCCCATTTAAAGCTATGTAAAATAATCGATTCTTCTCGGAGCACCTGGCCCCTCCAAGAATCGATATATTTCCATAGGTTTAAATGGAAAAAAGACAATGTTGCCAATTTGCTGGATCCGCCAATGTTTGCTCTCTTCCTTTGTAGATTAATGCTAAATTTTGGTTTGTAGAACTTGCCTTGTACTTGTAGTCCTCTTTGGTAAGATTGAATAGAGAAAGCGAAGCGTCATTCTCATGATCGTCGTACGTGTATGTGTAGGTTGAAAAATCGGTTCCTGCTATGGGCACGCGACCAAAATTGTACTCAATTCCTTCCGGGGAGAAGTAAGACCTGCAAATGAAAGAATCCACGCACTATGATTCTCGATACTCAATGCGTTCAAAGTTGTTGCATCATGCACCCTAGGGCCGCAGATTTTGAAGTCATAGGATGTCAGTTGTACTAGACAAAAGGGAAAGCTAGTACTTGTCATTTCATGGCAAAAGTTGAAAAATGCATGCCTAATTTCAAGCTACACATGCAACATCGATGGATGAGAACGAGAAATGCGTATTTGTAACGTTGCAATTTCCACTCATTTTTTTTTAAAGAAAACAGACCAACAGTTCCCTTTAAATTTTTGTGATTTTTATTCACTACTATTACTGATAACTATTACTGACTATATACTGATTTTTATTGGAAACGATTTGAATAATCTCCAAGAGGAACCCCTGTAAAATTATATTTGCGTTATTCAACGTAGTATAAAAGCTTATTCACCCCAAAAAAGTCACTAAGTTAAACTCAGAATTATTTTTAAATAATTTTGTTTTTAAATATATATAATTAAGGTATATTTAAGAGGTCAACTTTTAGTTTAACAGCATCTGCTCACACTACTGATTGGCGAAAAAAGAGATTTAACTTAGGAGTCTCTACCATGAAAACATTGAATGTCTCTAAATCAAACAACTTGAGTAGGTATAAGTATTACGGTTTTCTATTTCTCACGGGGATCGTTCTAAATATTCCGGTTTCAGTGGGGTAACAGCTCACCATTCACCTTTATATTCATCATTCTCGATCCTATTGAACGTCATTTGGAAGACTAGGTTCTCTAAGTATTTGCAGAGTATGAATATGAAGAACCAACCTTAGTAAATTCTCTTGGGTCCTTTTGGTTAGCGACAGAATGTTGATACCTGCCGAGTCGGTAAATGCACCACCAAACCCTAAGATTGACTGGAACTTGTGCGTCCGTTGAACTAAGAACTCGACACCTGTAAGATGATCATTCCAAATGAATTTATGATATAAATAATGGATCGAGGTAAACAGAGTTGGGAACGATAAAGCACCAATTGAGAGAGAGGACTTTAATTTAAGTTGCCCTCTTAAGATGGGTTTACAGCACTTTTGAGGACAGTGAGAACAGTTATTACTACTTTATATAATGTAAAAAATATAAATAAATATATAATGTAATGTATAATACAGCAATATTACCATACTATTGGAGCGATATTGAGCGATTAATATGCATTTGTCGAGAGGATTTCGAAATCACTCCATAAAACAATTTAGCGTTTTTCCGTCCAAAAGAAGTTCAATCCACTCGTTTTCTCATCAAGAGGGGTATGACGTTGAAAAACTAACCATTTTTGATGTTTTGGCTGGAGTCAAAGAATGAACCGTAAGCCGGTTGGAAACGAAGTCCCTCCTTGCTCGACGTGTACATCTGATACGTCCCAACGGGAATTTCCTTGATCTTCGGCAAAGAGTCACAGTAAGTTGAGTTACAGACACAAACAACGCTGTCATACTCGTACTGCCGTGAAAGACATTTGTTCCCTCCTCCTGTGGGGAAAATACATAAGCTGGTGAAAATTCATAAACAATAGAATAATAAGCTGGACATTTCTGCCGTGGCACAGTGGATCGAGTCAATAGAAGAGGTCGGACAAAATTTGGAAACTTTAAATGCTTATAACTCCATTTTTACAAAACTTTGAGGTTTTAAAAGTCGTTTCATTGGTTTTCTCGTGAAATTTTCTATCAGAACCACCCCTTACAGTATAAAATATGGCGATTTAAACATTAAAATGTGCAGTTTTAGTTAAAAACTTCATGTCCAACCTCTCCTATTGACTCGATCCCTTGTGCGTGGTAAGGAAAAACGCCGTACGGACCTTTAGACGTTGCCAAATTTCCTTTGATAAAACAAAAATTTCCTGGTAAACTCATAAATATGTTCCCTCTAATTTTTGAGATAATTTTAATCGCAATGGAGATGTTGCATGTGTGAGGAATTTGCGATTTGACTGTTGATTCTAATGTAAATATTCGCGAGAAACACGATGGTGCCACTAGTTTTCTCTGAAATCAACTCCCAAGCTGAAAAAAAGCTCTCAAGTTGACGCCAAAATGAAGGAGATATCCCACCCTACCCTGAGGGTCCACGTCTGCATCAAGTCTCCATGCAAAGATAGGGAGAAAAAACATTGACAGGGCTGCCACTTTATTTGGGGACTCTAAAGCTGAAAACACGGCATCACTGCTAATGTATTTGCTCCTATCTTTGCATGGAGAGTTTGTCTTGATGTAGAGGTGGACTCTCAGGATAGTGTGGGATATCCCCTCCATTTTGGCCTCAACTTGAAAGCTGTTTTTGAGCTTGGGAGATGAATTCAGAGAAACCAGTAGCACCATCGTGTTTCTCGCGAACTTTTACATAAGAATCAACGGTCAAATCGCAAATTCCTCACACATGCAACATCTCCATTTCACTTGAAGTTCCTGAAAATTTCGAGGAAAAAATGTCATAACTTGCCTAAAAAATAAACATTTTATCGAAGGGACTTTGGCAACTTTCTAATGTTCATACGGCGTTCTTCCTTATTAGCACGGCAGATTTCATCTCAAGATTTTTATAAGCTAGGTTTCCTCTGTTGCACCAAGAGAAAATTTTATACAAGATGGCTCACAGTACCCATTAACATCGTGTTGCCCGCGAACCTAGGCAGGCACTCATATACTTTAATTAGACTGATTTCTACCAAACAGAGCTATATGCGAGTGGGTAAAATGGGGTTATGATCGTGGTGAGCTGCAAAAGAAACAGTGTAAAAGTGGGCGTAATTCGTTTTGAAGAAGTGTAAAAGCTGGATTTAAATTCTGTCAAACGGAACTATGTGCTAACTGTAAGCTCTCATGAGCCGTGGGCATTGGGACAGACAAGAGCGTCGGCTTCGTCTCCGCTGACGTCACTGGCGCTTTATAATTCCCATTCATTCTCACCGCCCGATAACTAACGAGCACACCCCATATCTCCCACCCGCACATAACTCTGAATTATGTGACTTGCTGAAGATCCTAGCTTTCCTACGAGACAGTTTTATCATGTAACTGGGCAATCGCGCAATTTTTTCTTTTTTCACCACGAGTGGTAATTTTACCCAACGCATGTTCGGTAAGCTCAGATTCGGTAAATATTATTACCAACACAGTGAGGTGCGGTGAAGGACATTCTCTGGTTAAGACATAATGCCGCCGAACATCTTATCAAGAGGCGATAAGGCCTTCGTGTTACACACATGCAAAAAAATCCTTGAATCCTTTTTAAAGATTCAGTAATGTACTATGTTCGAAATTCCTCCTCTCTCTTTCCCTTTGTCTCACATTGAAGTGTTGACTGCTTCATGTAGAACAATAAGAGCGACATAGAGATGGAAGTGTTAAAATATCATCTTCTCATCGCACTAGGCCCTTATCTGAGTAAATGCAGTCGTAGGTACATGCTCATCGCACTTTTGAAAAGGAACAGTTGAGAGGACACATTAAACAAAAATTGTTAGTAAATATAACTACGCACCGCCTTTTATCCAGAATACAAACAGTATCCAAATGAACAGGTAAAGATTCCATCTCTCGACCATTCTCTGAAATGAAACAAGCCATTGAAATTAAGCTCAGTTTTATAGGCAGTGAAACCGCATGCAGAATTGCCTATCTTGTTTGCATTTCGCATTGTTCCAAAATCTTCGCTCTCAAGTGTTATATGAACCGCGTTTAACAGAAAGGAACCAAGCCACATCAGCTGTTGCCAAATTTGAATGGGCAGTTTAATTTTTTACGAGAGAACCATTGTGCGGATTCCTTTGCAAGTTATGAGGAATTCGCTTTGTATTGTATAAAAAATTTACTGAAATTTGCACGAAAATCCGCCCAACCGTTTTCTTGTAAAAAATTAAATAGCGCGATTAAATTTGGCAATAGCTGATGTGGCTTGGTTCCTTTCTGTTAAACGCGGTTCATATAACCAATGGAGATCAAACCAACACTATATTGTTTGAATTCCTCACAGAATGTTCTTCAAATACACACCAAAGAGCAACTTTAACATCGCTTTCTGGCGCTCTGTGACATCTAGCCTATCAGGGAAGTTTTTAAGGAAGAACTTGAACATTTTTTCCATTTAGAAAAAAATTGTATAAAAATTCTGCGGCGTCACAAATTGAGGTACGCGTTTTTGTAATTTTATCGTCGATGTATTATGATACAGGGATATTTTGTTAAACATCTCAATTTCAATTTATTTGATATCATTGGGGGTGGATGTACGTTTAGATATTTATTCTCCGTGCATTTTTTGTTTTCAATTTTTTTAATGATGCCTTAGTACAAGACTTGCTGATGATAACCGCATATTATCTTATCAAGAGAAACAATGAAACAAATAAAACAGTCCAGAGAAGCAGCAAAGGCTACGGATTTCTCTATGCTTCTCATTCTCCTCTTTTTCTCTTCTTCTTCTGCTTCCTCTTTTTCTTCTTTTTTGCATTCAAATAGCATAGATTCCCAATAAATTGCGAATACATGGTATGATATGAGTGCTGTTGCATCGGAGTGTCGTGTATGTTGTCTATTGGCTGATTGAAGGGGCTCATCTATGAGCGATTAAATCTCTAGAGATTTATTGCAGTAAAATTGAAAGTTGCAATTATTTTTGAATCGCAAATTACCCTCTTTTCTCACACATGGAACGCATTTTATTGATCGTTTAAAATCGGTATTTATTGATTAAATGATGGAAACAATTGCAATTTTGTGGTAAAACAAAAATTGCAATTTAATTTCAATAAATTATGCTACCTGGGTCTGTGGTCTACAGTGATATCCTGCTTTTAACGACTGACAAGGTTATTCAAACAAATAGTGACTTTTCTCAATACATGCACCAATTTTGGCTTGCCCAATCTTCACAATTTAAGTCACTCTGTTATCTAAACTGTCAAATGGCTCACGTTTGAGGTGATAAGACCTTACGCAAGGCAACGGCTCAAATACGATCCCTACACCTTTTTTTAAAAACAACCTGGGAATTCCGTTGTGATAATGATTCTTCTTATCGCACAGGAAAGATAAGTAGGCACTATGGTTATTCCCACCAAATCGAAAGCATTTGTGCAAAAAATCTCATCGTGAATTAACCGTGTCTGACCGGCTCCTGATCAACTCTGACCATAATTCTGTCGCACAGTTTAACCTTGACCTGCGATTATCAATTACAAAGTCGCAGCGCACGGCTCTCCGAGGATGCCGTTTCTGTTTAATAATGCTTAAAACTGGTTTACAGTTGGTTGATGCGTCTATTTTAGGAGAAATTTCATATTAATTGAACCGTTTTCTTACGAAAGGGTGAACGCACTAAAACCTCGCGATCACTTAGATCGCATTTAGCAGATAGGAACCCGCGCTTATACAGCGTTGTAAAAATGTTGCATCTTCATAATTATCTAAAAAAATTTCCCAGAATGGCAAATAGTTCTGGCTTTCCCCCAAAAAGTGTTAATTTGAAAGGAAAATAATCGTGTAAATTTTAATACTGTATACACATATTAAGCATTTTTTTTTTCTGGAAGATTCTGGAAAAACCGTAATCGCGATGGTTACTTTTTGCTATATCTTATCCACTTATCTATCATGACCTTTACTTCTATGACCTTTTCTCCACGGGACGTTTCATGGGATTTGTCCCAAGTTAGAATCGCAGGAATGGAACTTCTGGGCTTTTTCCCCGCTACACAAAACAACAAAATGTCTTGTTCTCCTCTAGCTGACAATGAGTCGCCCTTCGGACTCCACAAAGACCCTTCATGGTACTGGGATTAGCATTGACTATGACTGAATATTTTTTCCAACTCCGCAAGTTAGATTTTTCCCTGTAATAAATCCCACGAGACGTCCCGTGGCGTGAATTGCGATAAATCGATTGTTATGTAATTTAGACCTATGGTAAAGAATCGATTATCAAGGTGTTCGCTGCGAACACCCTGTTTATCGGTCCTTTTTCATAGGTTTAAATGGCATAACAATCGATATATCGCAAAGCACGCCACGCCACTGGTGGAGACACGGCCTAAGGTTAACGAGACTTGGGTCCTTCCGTGAATGAACGGTTCATTTCAGGAGGCGAGATTCAAACGGTGTGCGGTTAGTTTCAGCTAAAATTGTTATTATTCATAAAATAACTATTGAAAATAAGATTATTGTGACAGGCTCATATTTTTTATGGGCTTTTTGGCTTCGCTCAAACAGAATATGACGGCTGAAGTAAAAAAAAAAAAAAAAAAAAAAAAAAAAAAAAAAAAAAAAAAAAAAGCATTTGAACTTAAACTCCAAGCGTGAACAAAAACGACGAAAATTAGAGCGTTTGAACAAAAGCACCTCTTTATAAAGCTCGGCTTGTATCTTAATATGAATCAATCGAGCACGAGTTCTCGCTTCACTTTCTCAGCACGAAATCACCGAAGATGCATTTTATAGGAGATCGATTTTCAAAGCCTCGTCGACAGATGTTGGCAGTCAATTTAAAAACGGACGATCCTTTCGGATGCATAATTCGGGCTTTTTCACATCGCCTGACAACGGTACGCTCTGAATTTTGATGGATCCGAGATTAACCTCTGCGTTACCATTAGCGACACCTCCCACTAATCGAGCCGTTGAAAAGATGTTTGTGTTCGACCCATTAACATGTATCAAGTGAAAACAATGAGTGGCGGAGAAAGTCCTCTCTCCAGAAGGAAGGTTGAGCTGGTTGGTTTTGAGGAATTGTTTTCTGGTTGCACGTTGAGTCCTGTGATTTGTGAAGAGTCTCGAAGATAATTAAGAGAGCAAGTCAAACGCAATTTTAACGTCTATAGATGGGTCGTGAACCAAACTTGCAAAAAACCATAAGAGGCCAGAGTGGATCATGAAAAATAAATAATCATAAAAAACCTCGGTCACGAGTGGTAGACTACCATGACATAAAAAAACGAGGCCTGAGATTACGTTTCTCCCATAACTTTGGCTCACGCAGCCATTGAGAGCACCACTACAAAATTAAGACAAATAAAACTAACGCAACGTAGAAATGCAGCAAGGGAAAGGATGAGCGTTGATGACGGCGCAGAGATACAACTATTCGTACTTGATGGATGTCCGTGTTGCATCTGCAAAATTGAAGGCGCGATGGTGCGAGGCGTGAACTGCCAATGCTCCACATGGCTCCACTCTAAACTGCTAGTGAGGCGTCGATTAGATTCGGGAGAAAGGAAGCCCGAATACGTTTCTCCCCTTCGGGTGTGGTGACACTCGGTTTTTTTCCATTTTTCAATATTTGATGTCAGATTCTTATTTTAAAATGTATTTGTAGACCTATAACACCAAGCTCATAAGTAATGGCACCATGACTCCCCTCGAAGAGAAAGCCGGGTCAATTTAATTCTTGAGATTGTTGGCGCAGCATCGTCAAGCGCCAGCTGTTTTCAAGTTTTGTTTTTTCAGTTCCCTCTTTGGATCTCTTTCTCTAGTTCAGTTCTGTCTGTAACCTCGTCAGATAAAGGTGTATGAAAACGTCCCTCGCTGTGTACTTTTTCTTTCCCTATTACCTTTAGAGATTTCTAGGAGTTGTCGTCCAAAAAAATTCCTCGACATTCATTTTTTTCTCTTGTTCTTCAATTTGATTTCTGATTCTTTTTATAAGATGCATTTGTAGACCTATGTATCTGGACCAAGTTTATCAGAAAGGAACCATCCCGCATCAAGTTGACACTGAGAAAAAGAGGTTTGAATTGTATTCCTCCATGAGACTCAATATAGAAAGTAAACTTTAACCCCGTTTTTCACAAATTAATATTTTTTTTCGACTTTGAACTTTTGACAGAAAAAAATAAACAACTAGAGGAACTCAAAACAATTCTTAACTCAATTTTTTCGAAAATGTAGATTGGTTTCTCTCTGATGAACTCTGCCCATCTACAGCTTGTAAGCACCGGTCTCATCCAACCTGCGGGCCACGTTTTTTAGCAAGCCTCGGGACAATTTGACCCGGCTGGGGCATCTAAGGGTTAATAAGCAAAGTCAACGAAGCCACATCTTCTGCGTTTACGAGAATACATACCATGGTTTCTTCTGGCAAGGTTTCATACAACAGTTATTGAGTAAATTTTTCCTCGGTTGGCCAAAAAGTGTTAAAGTTGAAGATACCACAGTATACTCCAATTACTCAAACTTATCGCATAAATTTATCAGTCACCCGCATTTGTCGGCATATCATATTATTTGTTTACAAAACTGGAAGATGTAACCATCAATAAACGATTCCCTGACCCGCGCCAGTGACTCATGGCATTGCAATAATGGATTCAGAAGGTCACAGAGAGATAGTCAATACAGCCGTGATTGCCCTCTTGGTCAGCCTGGGTTTTTGACTCGACGCTAGCTCTGATCAGGGCCGGATTAAGGGGGTGGCCAAGCCACATGGGCCGCGGCCCATGGCGGCAAATCTAAGAGGCGGCAAATTTTGCAATTTTTTTAAATGTAGGTATAAAGAAAAATCGGATTTAGAAAAAAATTACAAACAAAATCTCTCATTTCCTGAGAGTATAGTAATTTCTAATTTTATCGTCTTTCGGTGATACAAGAGACAGCACCTTTAATTAATCGAACTAAGAGAGAGACCTAACACACAATTTGGCCAGGAACGGCGCGACTGAGAGAGAAATGATGACGCGGACTTGAGATGAAAAGGAGAAGCCCTCGGCGCGGCGGCCGGCATGTAACTAATATTAGCGCCTACAAGACTGCACGAATACTTCACGCATTGCATCAAACACAGTGCGGTCACTGCGGTCAGCGAGAAACGGATAGCGCCTACAAGAATGCATGAATACTTCACGCATTGCGTCAAACACAGTGCGTTCAGCAGCTGTCGTCGGCGTGAAACTCATAGCGCCTACAAAACTGTCGGAATGCTTCACGCATTGCTCCAAGCACGGTGCGGTCTGCGCGGCGCGGCGGCGGAAGTTAAAATCATTAAACCACATTTCTGTTTGTTCTTTCATAATTTTTCGTTCATTTCTTAAGAATGGAAGGTCTTGTCCACAAAGAGATAGGTTTACGAAACTTAACGTTCGCGCAAAGTTCGGTGAATTTTGCTAGTAGTGTTGACAGGGCTTTCCCAAAAAATGTTTCCAACACGAGTAAACGCGTCTTATGCACCCCACCCCCGCTGGCACGTTCACTTGATGGTTTGTATTGATGTTTCAAAACAAATGAGAAGGGGCGGCAAAATACAGGCGGCCCATGGGCGGCAAGTAAGTAAATCCGGCCCTGGCTCTGATTTGTTTTACAGAATTATAATTCAAACATTATGAATGATTCACATGCACCACACAGATTGCGGTAGGCGTGACGTTTAGGCGGGTAGCAGACAAACGCGAGGCGGATCCAACATCGTTCAGTTCGTTCAGAGTAAAGTGGAAGATTACCTCAGTTTCGACAGGGATAAAGACCGATTCTCGAAATAAAAACTATGGACAGGATAGGACAGTTCAAATATTTTCCTCCGCCGTAAAAATAAGAAAAGAAAAAAAAAACTTATCTTATTCTGACAGAAGATTAAGATATTCACATATGATGAAAAACCGAATGGCATTTTCGTCCAAGGTGATTCCCATCTATTTCAACAGCTAGTTTCATTCTACTTGATCAAATTGTCTGCTGTCCTCCAAATGACGTCCAACCAAATAATTTTCGAGAAAAGAACAGTTCCACCATGAAAATAAATTTCACTTTTAAGGCGTATGTATGGCTTTGGATTATATCATGGAAAAATACTCAAAAAAATAAACGTTTAAGAAAATGAAAACTTCAGAATTTGGAGCTGAATTTTTTTACGTTAAAAAGTATCCCCAATGATCGATTTTTGGCCTCATGTGGTGTAGTGGTTGTAGCGCTTGCTCTATAATCGGGAGGTTCTGGGTTCGATTCCCGGCCAGGTGTCCCAAGTTTGATGGTCTTAAACAACGGTTACCTGGGGCTTGCTTGATTACGGGACGAAGGGAGATGGGGCTGTAGGGATGGTAAAGCCCAGGATTATCCCTCGTGGGATACTGGAAGTGTGAAAAAAAAAAAAAAAAAAAAAGAACGAAGTCAGTTATTCAAGAATAAAAATTGTAACTATTGGTGTAACTAAAGGTATGCCTTTTTGCAATGCAAAAAAATTGCAACTTATTTTAAATATATTGCAATAAATTTCAAAAAAAGGAGCCCCTTCAATCAGCAAATAGACAACATACACAGCATTCCGGCACAATAGCAATAATTTTATCTTATACTACTAATAAGTCGCTTTTATAGCGCTTCCGTGCGCTCTGCGACATTCGACCGCCACTGATAGCGATCCTGCCAGAGCTCCTCCGGCAAATCGCTTCTCCTCATTTCCCGCCTTATTCCCTCAATCCACGATTTGGCAGGGCCAATTCTCGTAATTTTACCTTATGCCTTTCTAAATTATTGCAATATGTGCTACCTGGGTATTTGCCTGGGCATTTTCCAAAAGGCCCGATTCATGCGTTAAACGCTTGATATTATAGCCTTCCATTATTACATGCATTTGACTCGAAGAAAACCTATCAGAATATACGGATTGCATTTTGCAAAAATGAACCAGGAGCTTTGCAGTGTTGCTAAC
Source organism: Bemisia tabaci (assembly GCF_918797505.1). Classification (NCBI taxonomy): domain Eukaryota; kingdom Metazoa; phylum Arthropoda; class Insecta; order Hemiptera; family Aleyrodidae; genus Bemisia; species Bemisia tabaci. Next base: position 15,922,629 of record NC_092798.1, read on the forward strand.
ATTGTGCAACTTCTTTTGTCTTGGAAGAAAAACCTGATTATTCACATTTCACTCCCTAAAAACTGAATGTTTAAGACGAAATTCCCACGTAAATTTCATATTTTTTCATGGTTTCAGTAATTTTATTGCAAGGGATGAAAATGCACAATCTTAGCATCACTACAATTCTTCTGGTTCTTTTTCGCAAAACGCAATCCATATAGAGGAATGCCGGGCACTACTCACGTGTGGAAAATCCAGGGGCACTTCTCACTTAAACCGACGGTGCGTAACGCGTTGATCACTAGGGTTAACCGGTCACTTCACGTTCACTTGCACGTTAACGTCGACGCTGACGGACCCGCGATGCGAACGTCTGCGCGATCGCGGCTGGACTACCTCGGAATCAAAAGCTCGCGACTGGCGTCTCCTACGAACGCTCGGCGGATAAGTCGGATTTGTTTACATCTCCGACTATCGTCTCGGCTACCCCCACCCCTGGCGCGGCGCCTGCATAAGAGTCTTTTGATACAGGAGCATCCGTTCTTCCGCTTCGTCGGAATGCCCTTTCAATCCGTTTACAGGATATTCAGTTGATGCAACCGGCGCCATCCTCATGGGGAACGAAAATAATGTGATGCAATGGGCAGCGTGGCATCTTACGCGGTCCCGCAGAGTGGCATCTCGCATCCCTAGTAGCAGAACCATAGAAGGAAAAGATAAACATTATGCACGAAAGTTAATTTTTTTATACATACAACGCATGTATACGAAAGTGTTAAAAGTGAACATTCTTATGTAACAATTATACAAAAAAAAGTCATAATTTTCGTGAGCTTTTCGCAAACATACTGAAAAATCTTATAACTCGAGAAAACCTCACGAAAATGATGACCCTTTTTTTATATAATAGTTACATAAAAAGGTTCATTTTTAACACTTTCGTATGCATGCGTTATATAAAAAAATAAAAAACTTGTCTATAAAAAAATTACCTTTTCTAGCTTTTTTCATTTTTCATATTTCATGGTCAAATCTGAACTTTGAATTTTTTTTTATATAAGCGTTACACGTTTTTCATGTAAAACTACCATTTAGATAACAGATATGTTTTTTTTTTTATACTTTTTTAGAAAAATAAAAAATTTGTTCTGCTACTAGGGGGTGAGGATGGGGAGAGGGCTAAGATGCAGAACATTTTCTCCCTTAGTCTGTAGGAACCACCTGTTTCAACCAATGGGATTGCCCCGTACTCCCTATGTCATCTTTGTCCATCGCTGCGCCCATCAATTTCTATAATCAACCCGATTATTGCAATTGATAGACAGAGCGCTGAGCGACAGAGAATGAAGACTAAAGAAAGATAGAGCAATCCTGATGGTTGAAACGGGCGGTTGTCATGGACTTGGCGGAAAATGATGAAGTAACTACAGGCTCCCTCGCGCATGAGTTGCCTTGTTGGGTTGGTTAGTCTATTACTTAGCTCCTTAGTCCATTCCAACCATCCGCTTCCACCACCAGGATCGCTCTATTTTACCACTTTGTCTCCGCTGTCTATCAATTTCAATGATCGGTCCGCAGGTGGCCATGAAGGCTCTTTTTTGCCATGAAATTTAGAATTAAAAAAAAAAAAAAAAAAAAAAAAAAAAAAAAAAAAAAAAAAAAAAAAAAAAAAAAAAAAAAAAAAATGAGGGACAAAGTTTACTTTTGCATTATAACAGTGGAAAAACAAGGATGAAAAACGGGTAACAAGACTAAAATGTATTTTAGTCTTGTAAATGTATTTTAGGAAGAGACAATTATCTTCCTCTCAGATCCCGGCCACCACCATGTAGGGCTCAGGTTTTTTATCGTTATTTCTTTTAAATTTTTATTATTTCCGACTGAAAATGACTCGGTTTTGAGTCGAAACGTCTCGGGTTTCATTAAATGTGTATTTTAGCCTTGTTTCCCGTTTTTCATCCTTGTTTTTCCACTGTTATTGTCTTGGGCTGCTCTTAAAAAATTGTATCTTTTGAATTATCATATCTATAAGATTCTGACTCTGCTCTGAAGTTTTAGCATATGATATGGTTGGTATCGGGAGTCCGAGGACGGGTATCATCCTTGCTCTCGCTGAAAAACAACTAAAAATGCCTAATTTTTTGTCTCCCATTATTTTACTTGCGCTACTTTCTATTTTTGTTTATAACTTAAAATCAGTTTACATTTCGTTAGCAACCGAGTAAATTCCATGAGTGACCATGAGCAGACGCTTTATATTATACCCATATGGTATCATATGAAGATGAACCGAAACTGTACCTTGCTGAAAGTCCTTTGGAATAAATCATGATTTCGATTCCCTAGGTTGGGTTTGAGTCCTTCAGACAACGAAAACAAATGCCGAATACATTGGTCGAGTTAGCGTAAAAACTGAAGTAAACAAGCAGAAAGCGTAAAACATGTTCTTATTAACATTTCTAAAATCATACCCTCATTTCATCTCTCTAATGTGGGTTCTGGTCGGGTATGCAACTAAACTAACTGTAGGACGAAGAGTAAAGTATCATCTGGGAATGAAGGCACTTTGAAATGAAATGGTGTTTTCAAGGTGCTACGCGGATGAGACATTCATTTCATATATTTTATAGTGGAACTAAAGTGGGTTACTCACTTTCGTAATTGGTTTCTTAAAAGTATTCAAGATCTCCGCTTGATTTGAAGCGCTGAAAAATATTTTTCAATCGGATGAAATAAAATCCCTCGCGACGAGGACTGAAGAAACACAACCGAAAAATATATTATTTTTTTTCCATGATATTTTGTTTCCCATATGTTTTATTCTTTCTACTCTAGCTAATTTGTCTTACCAGATCTATTATCAAAAGGATACAATGTAAAGCTGAAACTTGACGGAGCAGCCACAAATATTAAAATATTGGAAAAAAAACTGATAATCCATAATAAATAAAATAAATTACCTATTAGAAAAATTCTCGAAGATTTTTTCTCTTCTTTTAAAAATATATTTTGAAGAAAGTTTCACTGGTGTAACGAATACTTATTCAATCCAAGTAAGTTTACAGATAATCATGCAAATATGATGTTAAAACCACGAAAAATATCATCGAAAATATTGCCAAAATACTGTTTTCCCCTGATTTTCGGGAAAACTAAATGGTCGCAGTTTCGCAAAATGAAAAAAAAAAATAAAAACACCATATAATGTGCGAATAGTTCATAAATTTTTAATTAAATCGTAAAATGAATGTAAAGCCTCGAAATCAGCGAAATATTTGATTTTGGGCATTTTCAACCGAATTGGCGAGAAAATGCATTTACCCCAGAAAACTATGATAACTTTCACAACTTTATCAGAATGCATTTTCGGTGCAGTATATAATTCTCATCCTCTATTTTTTTGTCGTATTTTATATTATTCGAAGAACATGATGTGCACGGGAAAAAAATGATGATTGCTGAAATGAGATTACTGAATTTTGTAGGTAGTTTAAAAAAGTGTCCAGCGTGTTTCAATGTAGATTTTACAACAAAAAAATGCCAGTTTATAACCACCCCCATGGTTGAATTGGCTTTCCATCGTAAAATGTACATTTGAAACATGTCGGACATTTTTTTAAACAATTTAATTGTTAATCCATTTCTTTTCGTGTGTAACTAACGAGCTATATTTAGAGCCCCGATGCAAACATATGATGCCACACTGATGGGCTTTTGACCCTCGCCAACGGAACTTAGAAAGTTTTACAATCATGCTGAGTAGCCGGTGATCACTCCTGAATCAGACGCGCCTGAGAGATGGGAACAAAACAGAGTTCTGATCAGTTCTTTGTTCCCCCGGGAAAGAGGAAGTGCGTGAGGCGGAACAATGCAGTTCTCTTTGTTCCGGTCTAATTTTTGGATCTTTTGTTTTAATTTTAGCCGATTCGGGAGCCCCAGGGGGGCTTGCACGTAATGCACAGCGAGAGAAATTATCAAATCTTTCTCTGAGGCCCGCAGTGTTTTGGGCGTAGTTGTCTTTTCGAGCAAAATTTCACTTATATTTCATTGGTTCTCACTAGAGTCCCTTTATACTGAGAGTCAAGACAATGTGAATCCATTTCTGATTGGTTCCCGTATTTTAGGCCTTCACAGTGTCACAAACGGGAATAAAGATTACATTTTCACCGATTGCAAAGATTATAATCTGGAATGGACCAGGGAATTACGGGTTCGGCAAGGAACAAACGGAATGAGAGAAGGAACGGAGAAAGGAGTTTGAGAATGGGGCGATCAAAGATTACGAAAAACGTTCAATTTTTGTAATCTTTATTCCCGTTTGTGACTCCATGAGGGGTGTTGTCTTGACTCTCAGTATAAAGGGACTCTAGTTCTCACAGGATTATAATCTAGGCAGTTCCTTTGTGTGATACACAGAAAAAATGAAATTGGTTATTCAACAATTTGTAGTAAAAGAAAAAGTCTCAAACAAGTTTCAATGTAGATTTTACAATAAAACATGCTAATTTAACCACCCTCGTGGTTAAATTAGCCTTCCACTATTGTAAAATGTACTATTGAAACATGTCGGACATAATTTAACAATTAAATTGTTAAAAAAGCAATACATTTTTTCCGTGTAGTTGTTCCTGCAACTCACTCTCCACTATCCAACTAGGATACAAATTTTACAAAATTATCGGAATTTTATTAGTATGAAAACTGTATTTATTGCCGTGCCTATTTGCAAGTATTTAAAGTTCATATTATGTAATAAGTTTGAAAACGTTTAAAATGAGATAGAGGATCCATCATCTTGATCCTTGTTCTTCATTTCAATACCTCAAAAAATAGGATTTTCCAGATCAATGATGCATGCTAAAATAAAACGGATGTAATTATCAGAAAAAAATAGACCGCTGGCATGCCTCATGACTTTTCCAACTTTTTCTGATAAGAACAAGATTTTTTTCGGATTTAATTTCGCCAAAAGCGTCTTGTTTGCACCCAATTACACGTTTCAGGTAACCCTGGTAAAAATTGGCGATACGAGCTGCGTTTCAAAATACCATACGAGTTCTTATAGCCGACTAAAAAAGGCTATTGAAAATCATATAGCTGGCTGTAGAAAGCGGAGCAAATCACATAGCCGGGCTATACGAAGCTATAAAAAAGTATACAGTCGGGCTATAGTTCCTATCGCCGGGCTTCACACTTTATCGCCATTGGCTATAAAAGGCTATAAGAAATTGTGTAGAAATTTGTGTGCTTTGGACATCATTAAGTTTGATACGGAACTACCTTAATATTTACAAAACACACATTATATTTTCCTTTAAAATGTATTTTTTTTCATCAATTAAAATGAGAATAATCCATACAGTGTGTGTCAAAATCATGGGTTGAAAAACGCTGACTCCGCGAGATTAAATATTAGAGCCTAACACAAAGCGGAGCGGCGACGCATTGGCGCCTACAAACCTTAGAGGGATACTTCACGCATTGCGCGGCGACGCACTACTGGTGCCTACAAACCTAACAGGGATACTTCACGCATTGCGCAATGCGAGAAGTATCCCTGTTGGGTTTGTAGGCGCCAATGCGCGTTTCGCGCTCTCTGCCCGCCCGCCGCGCCGCAGCGTGCCACGGCGTCTGGAGCAACTATTTCACAATAAAGGTATTTCACAATATCATTCGAAATGGAAGGCGCTCCAACATATTAAGAATGACAGGCATCCTTCAAAAGTTCGGAGCTTTCCTCGCAAAATAAACCTAGATACTACGGCACAAAAAGAGAGCGGTAGTCCAAAAACTAAGTCCTAGTATCCGTATTTAGTAATGTTTAGCATAAACTTTATCGTCTGGCTGTTGCTTGATCGCCATCGGCTATAAAATACTACAAGAAATTGTACAGCCGGCTACAGAAGCTATTGGAAATCTTACAGCCGGCTTTAGGTCTATAGTATTTTGGAACACACACTCTACTGCCAATTTTTACCAGGGAAATTCTATATTCCAGTCAAAGTTTAGATCATTCTCGGCTGTATCAGTCAAAGGAGACAATTCTCTCGGTTAGACAAAAAAAAAAAAAAAAAAAAAAAAAAGTCCGTATAGATGCAACAGAAAAATTCAAATTAGGTAAAGGGCTAATTTTGTTGTTTGACCGGGAACTTTCTTATCAGGATAGGTGGGGAAATTTCTTGAGCATGTAAAAGGCACAATCCTCTGTAGTTTTGGCTGCTGGATCCAAAAAAGACAGCTGTTTTACCCGAGTATGCACCAGTTTTGCGGGAAAACTTGGAGACCTGGAACACTCAGACGATTTGAGTCCTTAAGTATGAACCCGTCCTCCTGAAGAAGGTATTAGTGTCCTGAATCTCGAATATTTTGCGTTGCAGGCGGATTTCCACATCCACCGTTTCCACACGGCCGTATGTAACTCTAAAGGAACTATTTGCATAGTGACCTGAGTCCCGAAGTCCATCAGAATGCATACACGACAGAGAGTTTATGCACTGAAAAAAAAATCTCGCTGTATTTACTAAGAAAAGGGTAAAATTACCAAGAATTCAGGGTTCTATTTGATCCCAGTTTTTTCTTGGTAAAATTACCATTTATGGAATTGGTAATTTTACCGAGAAATCTCGGTAAAATTATTGAACTTTCTCGGCAATTTTACGAGACCTTGGTAAAAACGCCAATATTTTTTATCGACTGTGGTAGAATTACCGAGATAAAATGGCAAAGTTACCGGGAATTGATTACCAATAAAAGTGGTATTCTTACCTGAAGAAAAAACAGTAAAAATACCGGTTTTTAGGTAAGCGTACCAGTCTGTCATGGTAAAGTTACCAATAATTGGTAAAAAAAAGTGAGATGGTAAAGGTACCAACGGACCTTGGTAAAAACGCCGAGATTTTTTTTTCAGTGTGTCTTAACAGAGCGTTCAGTGTGTTTTTCTTTAAGCGTCCACATTTATCACTTGGTTCTTGGTTGATTACTCACTCAAGGTTCAAGGATCGAGAGCCAAACCTAAACTTGGTGCGAACAATCTTGGAGGTCGGGAAGATTGTAAGGTGCTCGTATCTCTAAAAACGACTATTTCGACATTCGTCCTTTGCCATGGCGACGGCGGAACTCCAAAAACGCGTATCTGGGTTTGTGACGTTGCGGACTTCCTATCATTTTTAAGTTTTCAAATGGAATCAAAGTATAAGAGACAATGGGAGCGGAGATTCACAGTTTCGTCTTCGATGTATACGTGTTGCTTCATGCACTGTGGCTCGATCGATGAATCGATATCGAATGACCTTGATCGATAGAAAACATTGCTAAGATAGGGATTTATCGATCAGGACCACCATTCGATAACGATTCAACAATCAACCCGCAGATGCACTAAACCCCCCGATAGTCCAACGATTTAACATCAAACCACACAGTCATGTATCGATGGTCAAAGTACAAAATCATGTATCTCGATTGCGATGTTTCGAAATTCCTGCTCCTATCTTCTTTCCACAAAAAGCAACAAAGGCAACATTTTAGCTTGAAATTTAAACAAAAAATTCTACTGATACAGAAAAAATATCAAGGAAGTTTTTCAGTGATTACGTCGACTAATTATTTTCCAGAGGAAAAATAAAGTATTGCAGGGAGTATGCAACGTCGCAAATGGAGATAAATTCACAGCGAATTTCAAGAAAAACTGTTGCTCGGTTCTATGCACAAAAAAAATGGAAAATAAAAGTAGATATGCAGCGTAACGATAAGAAATACTCATTGATTGGTAAATCTGAATCCTAAATCTGTAGTAACGGTAGTTGTGAAAACTAGATGGACGCACAATGACAGGTACCTTGCTCCTCACTTACTTTCTTATGGATGTTCTCTGGTCTCTCCAAGGTTCTGGTTTTGCGTTGCGCTGAAGCCAATGCTTCAAAAGTAGCTATAACAACCAGACTTCGGAGATACCAATTAACAATCCTAGCAGTCACCAACTTCTCCAGCAAACCTGCATAGTTGTCTATTAGCAGCTGAAGAAGCAATGGAAACCGTATTTACCTATGACAACAAAATTTTTTCCATCGGAACTCTGACAGTAAGTATGAGGGGGAACTATCACCTTTAAGGCATGTTTCTCCATGAATTTTCTTGTTGTTTGGCATTAAACTAAATAGAACTCATGGAAAATGAAGCAAGACTTTACAAGTAAACATGTGAGGTTCGTCTGCTGAAAAAATAGAATAAGGTCTAAAATTCCTAATGAACATCACCAAGATGGTTCTGCCACCAGCAGCTCATTTTTTAAGGCACGGATCAAATTACTGTGGTTATCTATTATTCTCACGGTGCCCATCAAATTATAGGTAAGAAACCTTGTCCTGTAATAATAATGGCATGGAATGGTGGGCTCTAATTGGTAACTTGACCATCCCCAATAAGTTATCGAAAGAATTTACTTCTTATAAGATCCTTTGCGAATAAAGCCAAGTAAATAATATGCAGATAAAAGTCCCATGTGATGTGTGAAGTGTATTTGTATTCAAAGGGAAGGGATGAAATGTTCAAAAGGTAACGTCCAAACTTGCAAAGTTGTAGAGGTTCTAGGCACAAATTGGACAAGGTGCTGCTAAGAAATGACTAAATGAATTTTTTATTGTTATTAATTACGGAAAAGAGGAAAAGAGAATCAGACCGAATGCCAAAATTTGAAAAGTGTAGGAGGGTGGCATAGAGAAAAAAAAGGAGGTGTTTGCATTTCGGGCATCTTGGAATTTTTCATAGAGTATCTATAGCTTTGATGACGTCATTGGGTACAGCGACGTTTTTATCCTGTCGATTTTCTTAGAAATGGTGTAATTTAAGGGAAAAAGTCATTCTATAAAAAGTGCTTGAAATTAAATAAAGAGTTGATTTAAGTAAAAAAATCGGACATTATGGTCCGTTTTTACAGCGTCAACATAACCCTCAACGAGCGTCTTGTTTACATTGATGACGTAGGTGGGTACAAATCCTCAAGATGCAAACACCTCCTTTTTTTTCTCTATGGGAGGGTGGTGTGGGAGCCGAACCATCTTCGAGATTACGGGCGGCGAGCGGCAACCTGATTGGCTACGAAGATTGCCGAGCACGGCCGAAGGCCTACTCGCCGCTTGGTAGGTGTTGACGGCGGTTTGACAAACAGCAGTTTTTGGTGAAATGTGGTCCGGAATATCTGGGCCAATCTGTTCACTCAGCGATGAGCGTAATTTAAAATCATGGAATCCTAACCTCTCGATTTGTTTTTGTTTTTGTTGAGTTGAATTCCAGAATTCATCATCGCTCTTTTGTCTCAAATTTCAAGTATTATTCCTTTTTCTAAGACCGTTTCCTTCATATTTTAGTCTTTAGCTAGTATGTTGGATAGTTTTAAAAGCAATTTTAGTTCACACCGGCTCCGGAAATTCTTGGTTCTGTGATTAGTTCGTACAGGTTCGTGGTACCTTGACTATGGCCGGTTCTCAACGAGAGGCAATTCAGAAACAGATTCTTCAAGATTGGGTCAATCGTGAATACATTGAAGTCATAACAGGCTCCATCAAAAGAATCACGGACTTCTTAAACAATTTTGGTAACTTTAATCTTCTAATTACCCTAGTTACTTATCATCGTTCGTATTGACTTTCAACAGGTTCCGATTATCCCTTTAAGGAACAATAAATACTAGAGCTGATTTGTTTTTTCCAGTGGGGGTTTTTTAACATTAATATTTAATGATAATTCAACTTGTGATTGTTGCGGAGAAACTTCAATAATTAGACTGCCTTTGGGACTGTGGAACTGAACGCAAAAGTTTCCATTCTGAATATCTATTCTATTATACTCAGAGGGCTTTTTTTTATGCGGATCGCAGTGGAACGCGGTGGATCATGATGAACATTGGTATTTTTTATTCCGTTCCCTATCGGTGATCCAAGCGTCCCAGGTGGATCAGGGTGGAACGCTGGATCGCTCTTCCGAGGTGGGGCGAGCTCGCGATCCTCTGTGATCCTAACCTAATGCAAGGAAGTTGCCGTCCCCAACAAATCAGAACAATAACAAATCAAACCAAATTCCAAGTTTGGATTTTTTGTCACTTGAAACACTTTGGATCGGTCCGGATCGCTCAGGATTCCGATCCAGTTCGTTCCACTGCGATCCACCCTGATCCGCAATAAAAAAAGCCCCCATGTTATTGAATACACTCTAAGCCATCTGATGATAATGTTCATCTACTGTCTGCAATAACTGTGCTACATTGTCCATTGCCCCTCTATTATTCTTTGCTAGAGGTGTCATCATATAAGTCATTCCGTTCGCAAGCAACTGCGATGCAATTGTCTAATAGCAATCGAGGATTGACTATGCTCCTGTCAACACTTTTCAAATTTTTCTCCAATATTCATTTTCATTTCATAAAGTCTATTTTTCGGTTTCAAATCTTCTTTTCTTATCATTCAGTCCATCTACATTAATTTTAATTACTGAACTTGCGACTAATAGCTACATAGATTATAGCCAGCCAATCACGCATAGGCTTGTTATCTCGCCACCTGTGACATCAGCAAGTCTATACAAGGGTGCGTTGCGCCCAAATCGAGGTCTTTTTACATCTCTCAGACCTGTGAGACGTTGGTCCCCTCTTGATATCTTTTATTTTGAACTTTATTTATCTTCGCCATTCTTAATTTAGGTATAACATGGTGTTTCAAAAAGTTCTCAAACGTAAACCAAAAGCTCTTAAACTTTGACAGCTCCACATTCCTAACTCAATATTGCTCTGTTTTCAAGCAATTAATTGTTGTCCTGTTCTTTCCTTTTCTCAACAGATATGTCCTGTCGCTCCAGATTGGCAGTACTTGATACAAAATTGACAAATCTGGAAAGAAAAATTGAATATCTTGAAGCCAGAGTAAGTCTCACCAAAATATCATTAACAACATTTCTAACTTTAAAAAGGTCTATAATTTTTAAAGAATTGTAGAAGTAAATGTATTATTATGATCATGAGTGAACAAAAAAGAAGAAAATTGTAGTTTTTAGTTCATGAGTTATTGCTCAATATATCTTACTCCAGGTGTATAAAATCATAAAGAAAATGCATTACGCATAATGCTGGAAGCAGGGAGAGCTTGGGGGGGGGGGGGGGGTTGGATCGCAAAGCAGTGATGGGATGTGGCCCCTTAGATGAAAGAGAAAATTGAATAATGTGATGGTATGCCGAAGGTGCTTACTTCGTTGTGTATTAAATTCTGATGCATTTTGCCTGTTCAGGCATCTTCAGAGAGGTAGTAACAATGACCTTTAAGCTTTAAAAAACTTTCCACTTCCATTTGGCATACCATCACATCATTCATTTGAACTACAGGTGCAATATGCATATCAAACTTGAAAGAGAAAAGCTTGGATTAAGTACCCTGCAGTAACAGAAAAGATGTGAGAAAGTCTATATAAAATGTAAACAAATGAACTACTACACAAGGTATGAATTTAAGCAATCTGATACATGTTTCTTAACCAGAATCTCATGTAAAACCCAATTTGCGCAACGAAAATTACTGAAACCAACTCCTAACAAAGATATTAAAGTTTTTATTTCATATTGGTTACGAGGAAATTGAACTGTCCACTCACAAGAAACTCAAAGCTCTACGTGAGTCAAATCGTACACTACATCGGATTCAGCAAGCTTCTCAATCGACTAATGTTCCTTTCCCACCATGTGTTGTTCAAACTATAAGCAATTTGTTAAAGCTGAGCCGAAGCGTCAAGATTGAGGTTGCCAGATTTTTATATTGCAGAGACTGTCATGATAACGTTTAGCGTGCGATGTGAATCATGTAGAGCATTGAGTTTGCATTGAGCAATGCTGAAATTCGTACCTTGTCCATTGGTCCATTGTCCCAACAATTGAAGGATTCATCTCTAAAAGAGGCATGTTCGTAAGTAATGCAAGGGAAAAGGTGAGGCCTGGCTGTGACAAAGGTGTCATAGAAAAAATCTTGAGAAAAGCGTTGGCACTGGCCTGACAGAGGCTTGTCACGCGGATACTGCTCTAGACTTCTGCGGGCTCATCATTGAAAGTTTATAACAGCCTGATGAGACATGGAAGTGCGATATATTGCATGGTTAAGATGAAGCTTTTTCCTGTCTTGTTGTGCCGACATACTTTCAATTATCGCTGATGGGCTATTATAAGCAGAATATTCAAGTAGGATCCAGGGAAATCATAATAAAGTCACATATCTACCAGTGATAACAATGAAATAATAAATATTATGATTCTAAAAAGATTCAATGCAAGCCATAACTTCTGTAAAATTGATGGTGATCATGCATGGCCAAGTTTATAAAAATCTCAATCTAAAGATTGATGGAAGCTTACAAATATCCATGTGATAATTTTTTTTTTTTTTTTTTTTATTCCAGCAGAGTTTCAAAACACTCCGAAATACTCCGGAAAGTACTCCAACAATTATTTCCTCTAATCCTATTTCATTTTTTTCACAGGTTACCAAAGGAGAAACCCTCACCTGAAATGATCAGATCCTCAACTCATTGAGAAGCCATAAGATATTTCCTGAAGTCAAATTAGAAATCTCTTCATCTACACATATTCATCTTGTTTTTTGTATATAGTTCGCTAATTTGTAAGTCATTTTCCTGACTTTTTTATAAGTCTATCTACTTTTTAATTTTGTTTTTCAACATACATTATTCTGTAGCTTAATACTTTATTTGTTTTAAAATTTTTCTCACACCAGTTCTCTCAAAAACTATTCGGTACAGCCAAATCCTTGCAATTGAGTCTCTAATGTTTTTGCTATTTTGTAAATTGAGTTTTTGGGATTTTTAATTTCTTAGGGGAGGATATTTTTCAATTTAACTGTATGTAAAGTTATTTTTTTGCTTAAAAAGTGAAAAAGAAAGAAAGATGCAGCCATACAGTGATCAGCCAGATAAACTTCAGAAAAGGAAGTTCAAAAAAATGAAGCAAATGATATCTGATAAGCTGCAAAACTTCAGAGACGAGGAGGTCTCTGACTCAGAACAAGTAGATCTAAGTATTGAACTTCATCCCATCAAGCATTATGTTGATGATAAAGAAGAGATGATAGAGCAAATGTTCACTTCTCTAGGTCCAACATTGATCCAAAACATGTTACCACCCTTGTTGAAGACTGTTCCTCTAAACGAACTGAAAGCAGACTGTTTGATCCAACTCTTAGGAATGTCTAAAAAACGAATTTTCACTTCAATTGATGGCAAGGAACTTCAATCATCATCAGAGTCAGATTTCGACTCAGATGCTTCCTCCAGCTCGGAAAAGAAATCGGTAAAGTCCAAGAAGGTCCCAGTTCAGACCAAAGCTGCTAAACGTAAATACATCATCGATGCTGATACTTTAAATGTAAGTATTGACAATGAGGATGATCTCGATAATTTATCGCTAAGTGATGGGGAAACATCAAAAACATCCAGGAAGCGCAAGTCTACCGAAAAAGTAAAAAAATCAAAGCATAAGCAGCCAAAACATGCAGAAAATGGTTTTGTAGAAGTGGAGGGTGCCTCTCCTATCAGCATATCTAGTAATGAAGGAAGTGATGCTGAACGAGATGTAAAGCCTGTTGTTCCAAAAAAAGGTCAAACTCTTCTAGAAATCCTGGAATTGGAAATGAGGGCCAAGGCAATTCGCTCTTTGTTGAAACAAGGCACTTCTGGGTCACCCCAACCAGGGAATGAGTCTGAAGCAGGTAATAGCCTATTTGACCCCAACATCAAAATAAAACCTGAACCAAGAGAACCTGAACCTGATCCAGATATAATCGAAATAATTGAACCTCCGCCACCTCAACCAATTGTTGTCGACTCAGAAGATGAGAGTGAGAAGCCGAATTCAGATACTGAAACGCCAAAATCAACATCTGTCACCGATACTGCAAAAGCAGAGCCAGCAAAATCCGAGGCAGCCACTGGTAATAAAGATACTACACCTAATTCTACTTCCACTTCAAATGTTACAGATAATGCAGAAAAAAGTGATCCAAAAACACAAGGCCCCTCATGGTCAGAGCGATATCTAGAGAACAAAGAAACAGAAAAATTAATCAAGACAAGCAAGATGTGTACCAACATCAGGAAGAGGATGAGGCTTGTGCGATCTATGCACCAAAGGCAGCATGTTAAAGAAAAAGTAGATATTCCAGTTGTAATTGGTAGTATCTCTGAATATAAGCAGCTAGTGGGGAATGAAAACTCAAGCAATTCCCTGAAATCAGGTGAAAACGAAATCCCAGAAACCAATGAATCAGAAACTCCAAAAGATATCACTACTGAAGTTCCTGTCACAAATGAAAGTTCCACATCTATCACCTCAAATACAGACAAAACTGATTTAGTCTGCAGTGATATTTTGGAAATTGATATTTCGATAGCTGACCTTGATCCAGACTGTAGCACCAACTCATCTGGGTCAGGTACGAAAAATAAGAAGAGTGAAGAATTGATAAAGGCCGTTCTAAATCCAGTAAATGATCTCAGAAGTAAGGGAATCAATGTGGACATTGCAGTAACAAAAGAAGGAGTCATACAAATTGATGAGGATCAAAAGGCAGAAAATGAAGCACGCAACAAAGAGAAGAAGGATGAAGCAACTCCAGACGCGGAAGAAAGAGGAATTGAAGCAAACTCCAATGATCATGACGAATGTCAAATTAAAGATGGAGGAAATGAAAATGAAAGTCAGAATGATGAGGCAGGAGACGGTGAGAATTCTTGTAAGGAGGGAATTAGTGAGAAGAATGCTGCTGAAAGAGAAAACCAAATGGATACACATACTGAAGAAAAAGAAATTGAGCAAAACGACAGGGATGAAGAGGAAGAAAACAGTGATCAAGAAGTGGTACATATTGATCTAATTGAAGATGATGATGAAAATATTGAAGGAGAAAAAGGAGATCAAAATCATGCTGAGGCCAGCACATTGGTTGGCGAATCAAGTAAAAAGGATGGAGAGAGCAGTGCAGTTAATGATGAGACAGAGGAAAGAGAGAGCAGTGCAGTCGATGATGAGAAAGAGGAAGGAGAGATCGATGAAGAGCCTGAGAAACCTGTCACCAAAGAGGTACCAGCCGTCGAGCGAGAGGAAGCACAAAAAACTCTTATGTCAGATGAAATTATTGTTATTGATTAAATTCATCGTTAGTTCTTATTAAAGTCTTTTTTACAAAATGCACCTAAAACAGACTGTAGCCTCCTGAGACAGCATTTCCTAAAAAGTTCACTGTGAAACGGTACTTTTGGATTTCAGGTTACTTAAAAAGTATCCATAATTATTAAGCAATAAATTATGCATGTAATACCCAATGTTTTTTTTGGTGACATAGCATCTGGAAAGAAGAAATGAATGCTTGTTTCATCTTTTCCCTGTCGAGAAAGTGAAATTGTTTCTCTCCGCTGTATTCAGGTTTTATAAGTGATTAAAAAATTATTCTTTTAAGCCATTTTATGTGTAGGTTTCCCCTGTCAAATTAAGTGTTTACGTATGCAAGTGAGAAGAGATTGTCTTTCAAATTCTGCAAGGGATTATACCAGAGATTTTTTATTTGAATTTTATACCCTTGGATTATATTTATCATCTGCCTTGCGGTGTGAACTGCCCATGAATGGCATTTTTAAAAAAACGAGCCGAAATACTGGTATTAAACCATTGCAATTTACAATCTATCCATGAAAAGAGAAGCATTTGCATTTTAAGTACCTGTGTCACAATGCAAATGGCTCGCTGCCAAATGTTCAGCAAGACTTTCTTCCACAATAAGCAGTACATACATAATGTTATTTTTCTCCATAAGATTTCGAAGAAAATTTTCCATTTCTATTGTTAACAACTTGCGTTCCTGACGCATTCACATATTGACATATTCACCCAGCAGATATTGACATATTCACCATGCTCCAGGTGTACTTTTGTAAGTTATTGTTCTTTGCTGCATTTGTACCCTCTCTGAAGTTGAGTCCGCAATGCGATAGTGATACATTAGATCATTTTTTACTCTTTTATTAGGTAACATCTTACTATGTATTTTATTGTCATTTTTATTTTCAATATAAATAATTCGGTCAAAGAAATTAAGGATTTTTTTCTTCAGTCGTATTCTTCCGGAACCTTTAGTGTCTTCATACTATCTCTCATTATTGAGATGTAGTACTGTATACTTCATTTGGTTTTACGCAACAGATGATACCTCCCAGCTAAATCAATAAAAAATAATGAACAAGGTAGTTGACAAAAATTTCATACTGCCCATCGAGATAATTAAGGCGGTCTGGTTGAAACAAATTAGGAACAATGTGAGTGAAGTATTTAGCTGCTGCAGCTATTATTAAATAAATCAAGTGAATGTGGCCAAAATACTGTTCAGAACTAAGTATTACTCCTCCCAATTTAAGCCACTTACTTACATTGCTTATCGACACATTGGAGGCGAACATGTATGAACGAGTGAGGAATCGTCACCTCCCGGCGTAAGTATCCCAAGCGCCACGTGACGTTTCAAAATTTCCGTCGCCATTTTATTTTTTACAGAGAAATTTCTCTGAATTTTCCTTGTGCTGCTGATAAAAGTCAGTGAAATTTTAAACACACTCAACCAACAATTTCTCAGTGAAAAAATAAAGTAGCGGCGGAAATTTTAAAACGTCGCACGGCGCTTGTGATACTTGCTCTGATACCTCCATTTTTGGCGATTTTAAGAACCGGCAACGTTGTATTAAATTTAAACAATCAATGCATTTTTCGGAGAATTGACAATGCTGCGATGAAAATCAAAGATAGTTTACTTCATCAAGAACATACGAGACGCTGAAATTAAGTTGAGAAGTAAAATAAACACGCAAAGCCTCCTCAGTCAGTATCACATGCAACTAACACTGTACGATTTTCAATATACAACGCCTAGATGTAACTATTCGAGCTCCCCGAATGTCTGTGTTGCATACGCACAGAGTTGAAGGCGTTTTGGCGCTCCAGTACGCGCCGCTTCACTCGCAGCGCAACGCGCGTCTTCAATTCTTAGTTTGTGCTACGAAGATATCTCTAGAGCACAAGAAATTGCTCTACCAATAGAATCGGCTCGTGCGAAAACCGCTAATGTCCATTTTTTTTCAATTTTGAGATTTTTGGGTTAAAATACTCTCGGAGGTCAGACACACTCATTAATGTAGTGAAAATGATTGTTCCTTAGGTTTGGAGCCCTTTTCAGGGGGGGGGGGGGGGTCCGAATCATGCGAAAACGGCTAATGTCCATCTTTCGTTATATGCCTCATTATACTGTACAACAAAACAAAATAAAAAATTTCTCCTGGACGACATTCGGTGATCTTTATGCATTTTGCAAGGCGCTGAATCCGAATATAACCTCCGTTTTTTTCCATCACCCTCCAATTTTCCGGAAAAGCCTATTTTACTCGGAAAAATGACCATTTTTGGACATTTTCAATGTTTTTTCGACTGTTATCCCCTGCAGAATGTAGGTAAAATTTTTCGTAGCTACGAGATTCAATTATGCCTATGTCTTTTTTAACTGATGAGTCCGGAAATGACCTCAATTTTTCCCGTTCACCTCACAGTTTTCCGGGAAAGCAACTTTTTCCCGGGAAAATGAGCAAATCCGACATATATTTGTCGTGCATGCAATTTATTTTTATAAATTTTCCTGGACCCGTGGTAGTATGTTACTTATGTATTTTGAGCTGCTAAATCCGAATATGACCTCGGCTTCTTTCTATCACACTGCAGATTTCCGGTAAAGCCGAGTTTTCCGAGCCTAAAATTGTGTATTGTAAAAGCTTTGCCGGATCGAAGTGTATTCAAAATTCATTGTACAAATGTCTCCGATATGTGATACATCGATTCCTTTGTATTTTGATCTGACGAATTCAAATATGATCACAGATTTTTCCGATCACCCATCATTTTCCGGAAAAGTCGCTTTTCCTAAGAAATCGCTCTTTTCAGATATTTTTGCGATGATTTTTCAGTTCTAAGGAGTTTCAACCTTATTTAGCCCGAAAGGCATACTGAAAAATATGCGTTTTTGATGTTTTAGAACCGTCCACGCACGAATCATGCGAAAACCGCTAATGTCCAGTTTATTGCTGGGAGTTTTGTGATGAAACTTATTTTAAGCACCGCAATTGTCCGGAATTTTATTTTTTTAACTTTATGTGAATGATAATCTACCGCTTTAACATCTTTAGAATGAATTTTGAAATTATCAAACGGCTCCAAAACTCGGCGATTTTTACGTATCATGCGAAAACCGCTAATGCCCAGAGTCCTTTCTTTTTAATTACACCGTCCCAGACTGAAGAGGAGCTGGAAACTGTTAAGGATCCTTTTCTACAATCCACTCTTGTAATAATCAACTTCTGAACATTTTTCAATCCCGCATTTAAAAGGTTTCTACAGTTTTTTGCAGTTTACTCAAAATAAGAGAAAATGGACATTAGCGGTTTTCGCATGAGCCGATTCAATTATGCTCAGCACATCGTCGTATCAAAACTGCAACACAAAAGATACACATCGTACGCATGTGTGAAACGAATGCGCGTAGTGAATGTCCGTTTAGTATAAACGAAGAGTTGAAGGCGCTCATTTGTCATTTTGGAACCTCGCTCTTCGCAGTCGCAGTGCAACTCACTGCTTGCGCCGATAATGAAGTGGACAGTGCCCGGAGAGTCAAAACGCCTTCAACTCCATGCGTATGCAACACGGACATCCGTAGAGATCGAATAGTTGAGTTGCATCCAGGCGTTACAAGAATTTCGCGAAGTGCTCGTCGGATGTAATACTGACAGAGGAAGCTCAGCTTGGTGCTTGGGTCTGTAGCTCAACTTAATTTCAGCGCTCCCTATTGTGCCGATGAAGAAAACCATCACTGATGTTCATCACACTGTCAATTTTATTTGTAAGTATATTTGCGCTTCCAAACAACCGTCGCAAACATATTTACTATTCTTTTGTGATGGTCTGTCTCTTGACAGACTATTTATACCTCGTAATAATTTAAAATTATTTTTACGTTGCAATCAGATTTCTAACATACCCAGATTAAGTTTTTTCATATCCGTTTCTTAAGTTTCAAGGGCAACCGTTTGCGCTAACGACTCCCTGCTTTTACTACCTCAAAAGCGCAAATCTTCATTTGCGCTATAGGAGTTTTACAAGTTTCTGTGGATAATTTTTCAGTTGTGACGATTTTGTTCTGTGAAATCACACCAATCCTTCGTACTTAATAACTTTAGATCTTTACTTGCTTGGTCAGGAGTTGCCACTGGTTTTCTCTGAAATCATCTCCCAAGCTCAAAAAAAGCTCTCAAGTTGAGGCCAAAATGGCCGGGGATATTCCACCCTACCTTGAGAGTCCACATCTACATCAAGACAAACTCTCCATGCAAAGATAAGGAGCAAATACAGTAGCAGTGTTGCCACTTTATTTGGGGACTCCAAAACTGAAAACGCGGCAACCCTGCTAATGTATTCGCTCCCTATTTTGCATGGAGAGTTTGTTTCGATGTAGAGGTGGACTCTCACGGTAGGGCGGGATATCCTCTTCATGTTGGCCTCCCTTTGAGAGCTTTTTTTGAGCTTAAGAGATGATTTCAGAGAAAACCAGTGGCACCATCGTGTTTCTCGCGAACTTGTACATAGAATCAACAGTCAAATCGAAAATCCCGTACACATGCAACATCTCCATTTCAGTTGAATTCTTCGTGAGGGGAAATGTGGCGTCGTGGCGCACTTGTCGCCTGCACAGCTGCACCGCTCGGCGCCTTTAAATCATGACTCGGCTAGCAATTAATCCACGCATCCCTCCCGCCCCTCCGATTCTCCACGCCCGCCGAGCCCCCTTCATCCCTTACAGGGCCAACAACAGGAACAAACGAAGAGTCATTCGGGTTCCGGCCCGGGGCCATTTTTCAAAGCGGCCAGTCACCACGCGCCCGTGCCGCTCCGAGTCCCAAATCCAAACTTCCAAACGGCCTCGGGCCTCGATTCTGTCGAACGCCAGCGGGCTGATAGGCAAAGGTATTATAGACAAAGAAGACACAAGGGATGCCCTGGTAAAAATTAGCAATAGGAGCTGCTTTTCAAAATACCATAGGAGTTCTTATAGCCGACTAAAGAAGGCTATTGAAAATCATATAGCTGGCTGTAGATAGCGGAGCAAATCATATAGCCGGGCTATACGAAGCTATAAAAAAGTATACAGTCGGGCTATAGTTCCTGTCGCCGGGCTTTACACTTTATCGCCATTGGCTATAAAAGGCTACCTATAAGAAATTGTGTAGAAATTCGTGTGCTTTGAAAATCATTAAATTTGATACGGAACTACCTTAATATTTACAGAACACACATTATATTTTCCTTTGAAATTTTTTTTTTTTTTCATCAATTCAAATGAGTACTATTCATACAGAGTGTGCAAACATTTCAAAATCATGAGTTGAAAAACGCTGACTCTGCAAGATTAAATATTAGAGCCTAACACAAAGCGGAGCGGCGACGCACTGGCGCTTCCAAACCCAACAGGGATACTTCACGCATTGCGCAATGCGTGAAGTATCCCTGTTAGGTTTGTAGGCGCCAATGCGTGTTTTGCGCTGGCTGCCCGCCTGCCACGGCGCTTGAAGCAACTATTTCACACCAGAGGTATTGCACAGTATCATACAAAACTGAAGGCGCTCTAATATATTAAGAATGACAGGCATCCTTCCATGCATGGAAAGAATTATCGACCACCCACCTCCTTTGGTAAGACTATTTGACGATTTTAATAGGTTTCAGGAGATTTTACGTCTCAATTGAAGTTGATTTTTTAGATAATCCTAAAATTAGACTTGGAAAGCCGAGGAAGTACACCTAAAGTTGAAAGCGCGACCGTAAACTTGAGCTTCAATGGAGGTAGGGATGGAAGACATAGATAACAGTGGCGAAGCGAGAATGATCGTATCGATATTTCCCCATTTGAGGCTATGATGAAGAATCGATTGTTCAGATGTTCGTTGTGAACACCCTGTTCAACGATCCTTTTCCGAAGGTTTACATGACAGTTCAATCGATATATTGCCACGCCACTGCTAAATAAGAGTGTAGGTCAGCAATTCAGCATAGTAATTTACTAATTAATGCTCGGAGGGTAATAACGGGCTACTGACAGACCAGCGGGTCGATTGTTGAATCGTTATCGAATGACCTTGATCGATATATTGCATTGTGAAGATAGGGATTTATCGATCGAGATCACTCGATAACGATTCAACAATCGACCTGCTAGTCCAGGTTCTTATGTACTCCCGTGGAACGGTAGGTGAAGCAAGTGTGGAAAATATCTTAATCTCTTCATTTCGATGCGTAAAAAAAGAATTTCGATGTTGTCAAGCTCAATTTTGCGTCTAACCCCCCAAAATCAAGATGGCGGCCAAAATGGGGGCTCGGGGGGTGAAAATTATGGAATTTGATTTTGATGTCATGATTGGGGTCAATTCTTATGTAATTTTGGTCGTAGAATCCGAATTTGAGGTCCAAAATACTCTCCGACCCAAAGGGATGCCCCAAATCCAAGATGGCCGCCAAAATCTCCAAGATAGGGTCAAAACTGCGATACGTATGTAAAAGTGCCAAGTAGGGTATCCTTGGTAGGGTTCTTTGGGTCGTAGATTTCACCTATGATGTCAAAAACTTACCACGGATCCATTGAAGCCCAAAAAAATCAAAATGGCGGCCAAAAGGGCTGCCGTTGCGGGGTGAAATATTTTGTTGAGACAAATATCGTCGAATGAGGTGTCACTGTATAGGTTTTTTGGGTCGTAGATTCCAAAAATGAGGTCCAAATAACAAAATAAGCTGATAGAAGTTCTCCAAAAGCCAAAATGGCGGCCATAATGGCTGCCGCCCAGGCATTGAACGCGTTTGAACAGTAGGGTGTCCCATTTTGGACGTTACAAAAAAAAAAATTGCGAAATCCAACAGAGATACCTGCCAAAAAGTTGTCTCATAGTTAGAAAAAAAAGCACAAAAAAATCTCAGGGTCGTAGCTAAAGTTTGAGTGGTCCCGCAAGGTACTTAAGATGTTTCACCGATTTCTCATCTTGGCAATCTTGGCGATCTTGCAGATTTTTTTTCGGTAAATGCAATCGAGGTAAAAAGTCGCAAATGCGGATAATGAGACTTCTGATACTATATTTTAAGAGAAAAATAACGGTTTGGACCCACGAGGATCAGAATCCCTCGTTCTTAGCTCTCAAAATGCAAAAATCAGCGATTTTAGCATTTTGTAGTCAAACTGCTGCTCGACCGTCGCTCGACTTAAATGTCGCGGCATTTGACGCGCTGTTTCACAATGATCCCATTGTAGGAGTAAAAAGTCCTTCAAGTATGTTCATTAGAGGTGTAAGAGGGTCACTTTGGCTAATTTTTGTTGCTTTTAAACATTGAGCTCATTGTTTAAAATGTTTTTTGTTTTTTTTTTTTTTTAATATAATTTTCCTGTTTTTCATCATTTTTTATAATGGTTTAAAAAGGGCGACTCATCTTACACCAAAATTGAACTCCTTTGGCGAACAATGTACGTAGATGGTCAAATACTACCTCTAAAAAAGTTTTTGGATTCAAAGCCTCCCAAAAAAGCCGATGTTGCCATATTTTATCCCCGGAAAACACAAAAAACTGAGTACCTATTTCAGTATTTGGAGGCTGTTCCTCACCGAGCTCATTGAGCAAATTTCAGCAAACCTTGAATTTTCATACGTTATGACCACATTACTAGTGATTATGTACATGTGTTTATCTATACAGCCTCCCACCGCGGCGCGACGTTGCCACATACCATCGATAAAATTCGATAGAAATCTGCGTTTCCTTAGATTTGAGCCATTTTTTCGGATATTGCACATGGAATACTTATGTAAAACTTAAAATGCAGTATTCAGAGATGGAAGGGGATCATACCTTGTGGCAATAATCATTATTTTAAGATCCTTCGCTTATTGACGACCCATTTCTTACGAATTCTAAGCATGATGTTTGTGATGTCTCCTAATCTTAGGGAGTGCAAACTCCTTGAAGGACTTTGGGAGGGTAGAGGCTGTTCCTCACCGAGCTCATTGAGCAAATTTCAGCAAACCTTGAATTTTCATACGTTATGACCACATTACTAGTGATTATGTACCTTTGTTTATCTCTACAGCCTCCCACCGCGGCGCGACGTTGCCACATACCATCGATAAAATGCCATTCAATGTTCAAACTGAATTATCCAAGCTACAGTCTCTCCGATTTTTGATTTTTTTGTTTTATACTTCAAGCTGAAGATATATACTTTTGGTTGATATCCTTTTTTCAATTGCTTTCGGACGGTTAAGGGCCTAAAAAAATTCAAATAAGCCAAAAAAATGTCAAAAATTGGTAAAAAAAGACGATATTACCGGCAGTGTGTGAGTACTTCATAGAACAGTGCATTGAGCGCGCGAAATATGCTCGTACAAGTAGAGTAACATCCTCGAATTCTTTTTTAGGGGGCCCGGCCCTTCCCGCATTGCAGGGTCCAGCCCTACCTTCTTCAGGACCCGCAGCCCTACCTTCTCCAGGGCCCAGCCCTATGTGGTTAGTACTCGGCCCCGCCTCAGGTAGGACTGGGCCCTGAGGCAGGTAGGGCTGAACCTTAACTTCAGCATGGGCCTGCCCCTTCGATGTTTAGGTGAAGCAATTTTACCTACCCCGGGTGTAAGACCGGCCCTGCCCCTTAGGTCCCGACCCTAAACTCGTTTTTTCCGTGGAGATAGAAGGGGATCATACCTTGTGCCAATATCCGTTATTTTAAGACCCTGCGCTTATTGACGACCCATTTCTTACGATTTCTAGTCATGATGTTTGTGCACGAGGATGCGACTTTCAAACATTGACCGTGATCTGCGGACCAAAACGAAACAGTGCCACATTTCAAAAACACGGGTGCTCAATGCTGAATTTTTGCCCACCCTTAAACCTAGCCCTCCCCCCCACCCCCGTCCTTCTGGACGGGTACCGATTGCTAAGAATGCTGCCTCGTAATTTCCCCATTTTCTTCTCAAACCGCAAAGTGGAAATTCCTCTACCCTCCCAAAGTCCTTCAAGGAGTTTGCACTCCCTAAGATTAGGAGACACCACAAACATCATGCTTAGAATTCGTAAGAAATGGGTCGTCAATAAGCGAAGGATCTTAAAATAATGATTATTGCCACAAGGTATGATCCCCTTCCATCTCTGAATACTGCATTTTAAGTTTTACATAAGTATTCCATGTGCAATATCCGAAAAAATGGCTCAAATCTAAGGAAACGCAGATTTCTATCGAATTTTATCGATGGTATGTGGCAACGTCGCGCCGCGGTGGGAGGCTGTATAGATAAACACATGTACATAATCACTAGTAATGTGGTCATAACGTATGAAAATTCAAGGTTTGCTGAAATTTGCTCAATGAGCTCGGTGAGGAACAGCCTCCAAATACTGAAATAGGTACTCAGTTTTTTGTGTTTTCCGGGGATAAAATATGGCAACATCGGCTTTTTTGGGAGGCTTTGAATCCAAAAACTTTTTTAGAGGTAGTATTTGACCATCTACGTACATTGTTCGCCAAAGGAGTTCAATTTTGGTGTAAGATGAGTCGCCCTTTTTAAACCATTATAAAAAATGATGAAAAACAGGAAAATTATATTAAAAAAAAAAAAAACAAAAAACATTTTAAACAATGAGCTCAATGTTTAAAAGCAACAAAAATTAGCCAAAGTGACCCTCTTACACCTCTAATGAACATACTTGAAGGACTTTTTACTCCTACAATGGGATCATTGTGAAACAGCGCGTCAAATGCCGCGACATTTAAGTCGAGCGACGGTCGAGCAGCAGTTTGACTACAAAATGCTAAAATCGCTGATTTTTGCATTTTGAGAGCTAAGAACGAGGGATTCTGATCCTCGTGGGTCCAAACCGTTATTTTTCTCTTAAAATATAGTATCAGAAGTCTCATTATCCGCATTTGCGACTTTTTACCTCGATTGCATTTACCGAAAAAAAATCTGCAAGATCGCCAAGATTGCCAAGATGAGAAATCGGTGAAACATCTTAAGTACCTTGCGGGACCACTCAAACTTTAGCTACGACCCTGAGATTTTTTTGTGCTTTTTTTTCTAACTATGAGACAACTTTTTGGCAGGTATCTCTGTTGGATTTCGCAATTTTTTTTTTGTAACGTCCAAAATGGGACACCCTACTGTTCAAACGCGTTCAATGCCTGGGCGGCAGCCATTATGGCCGCCATTTTGGCTTTTGGAGAACTTCTATCAGCTTATTTTGTTATTTGGACCTCATTTTTGGAATCTACGACCCAAAAAACCTATACAGTGACACCTCATTCGACGATATTTGTCTCAACAAAATATTTCACCCCGCAACGGCAGCCCTTTTGGCCGCCATTTTGATTTTTTTGGGCTTCAATGGATCCGTGGTAAGTTTTTGACATCATAGGTGAAATCTACGACCCAAAGAACCCTACCAAGGATACCCTACTTGGCACTTTTACATACGTATCGCAGTTTTGACCCTATCTTGGAGATTTTGGCGGCCATCTTGGATTTGGGGCATCCCTTTGGGTCGGAGAGTATTTTGGACCTCAAATTCGGATTCTACGACCAAAATTACATAAGAATTGACCCCAATCATGACATCAAAATCAAATTCCATAATTTTCACCCCCGAGCCCCCATTTTGGCCGCCATCTTGATTTTGGGGGGTTAGACGCAAAATTGAGCTTGACAACATCGAAATTCTTTTTTTACGCATCGAAATGAAGAGATTAAGATATTTTCCACACTTGCTTCACTTACCGTTCCACGGGAAGCTTTTTTGAACATAAGAACCTGGACTATGCTGGCGAGATCCGAGGTGGCCAAGAGACAGTTCGACCAACGAGCTATACCTCTAGAATGGCTACCGCTACCACATACTGCTGTGCTTAGGAAGAACACCGTATGAGCATACGAGAGTTGCAAAATTTCCTTTGCTAAAATTTTCATTTTTGAGGAACGATATAAATACTTTTCCTTGAAA
The DNA here is from genome assembly GCF_918797505.1 of Bemisia tabaci. NCBI lineage: Eukaryota > Metazoa > Arthropoda > Insecta > Hemiptera > Aleyrodidae > Bemisia > Bemisia tabaci. The sequence goes on from NC_092798.1 coordinate 15,948,763, forward strand.
TTTTCAGGAAAGTTAGGTGAAATTGCGAACACAATTTACTATAAAATTAGAAGGAAAATATTCATAAGCTCACCAATAAATTTGTGATTTATCAAAGGACATTTGGCAACGCCTAATGACTCACACGGCGTTTTTCCTTAGCACGGCAGCATAGTGAACCTGCGCAACGCGAAGGGACCGGTTTCCGAAGGCGGGACTGCGGGAGGGAGGTGGATTAACTTAACCTCACAATTTGTTCTCGTTCCGATACGTTTCGCCCTTAAAGTGTGCATGTAAAATACAAATAAAGAAAAACAAAGCATACCATAGAGTATCTTTAGAGGGAGCATGGCTCTCGTGGGGGCATCAGTAGGGGGGGGGGGGGGGGTCGGAGGGAGGGCCGAAATTTGCGGGGCCTCTTCCCAGGAATGAGAGGGATTTTTCTATGTACATACGTGACACATTGATGGCTATGGTGCGAAACCACGTGATTCCGTTGCTTCAAAATTTCTAACTTTACTTTTTTTTTTTTTTTTTTTTTTTTTTTTTGAGAGAGAGAGAGAGAGAGAGAGAGAGAGACATGCCGACTTTAGAGCTCGACATTTAAGCGGAATAATTAATCTGCCAACAGAGTAAACATTCGACTTTAATGTTCGGGTCGCACAAGAACTTGTAATTTAATTATAAAGAAACTCACTTGCTCGTTTTTTATACCGGTCGGTCGCGTTTCGGTCTCGTCGCGAGACCATCATCAGCGACTGATCCACCGCTGCTGCTGCTATCGAATGACTACAGGTTGACAAATCCCCTTTCTCCAGCTCCCCTCTGATGATCGAGGGTTTTAAACATTAGGTTTGAAACCCCCGAAAAATCAGTGTTGAAGCTTCCGTCTTTATATCGATGGATATAAGTATTTCCCCAAGCTGTTAAATGGCACTTGTTGTTTACTTGCTTTAAGATCGAGAGGGGGGGGGGAATTTAATTTCGTGTTGTTTCTACCGCGCCGAGACAGCAGATTTGTTCGTTTCTTGCTTCCTGATGCAGTTTATGTGTTCTCTACCCCTTGTGTGTATGTTCCTTTTCGTTTGCCCAATATAGACTTTGTCACACTCGTTACATTCAATTTTGTATATACCGGCTTTCTTTTGGTCATTTATAACGAGTTCAATTTGAATCGACAGTTCTCCAAAAACTTGGAGGAGCCAATAGACGACCAAAATAAAGCCAGTATATACAAAATTGAATGTAACGAGTGTGACAAAGTCTATATTGGGCAAACAAAAAGGAACATACACACAAGGGGTAGAGAACACATTAACTGCATCAGGAAGCAAGAAACGGACAAATCTGCTGTCTCAGCGCATTATCGGGAGAAGCAACACGAAATTAAATTCCCCCCCCCTCTCTCTTAAAGCAAGTAAACAACAAGTACCATTTAACAGCTTATGGGAAAATATTTATATCCATCGATATAAAGACAGAAGCTTCAACACTGATTTTTCGGGGGTTTCATTTGCCGTTGAGTAGTTTTCCGTTTAAAGAGTAAAGTATGACAGCAGCCTGATTGTTGAAACTTTAACTGGCTATGTCAGCAAGATGAGACAAGACATAGCCCTATCTGAGCCGTGTAATACATCGATTTTCGATTCTTGTCGTGCCGAAATACATTTCAACAGGTATCATGCAGGTATCTGCGACGACGTCGCAAACCGAGTTATGTGATTGCGGACTTACACCGTCGATTTGACGTTTTCCTCAAAACTGTGTTTCGATGAGTGTATATTTATGGGTTTACCAACGGGTAAGAAACCACGACAGGTAACCAAGTGATGATAACATATTACCCGAGCAAACGAGTCGAGGATAATTAAGTGTTGAGAACAGGAGGAGCTAAATGCACACGTGTAAAACTGGGAGAAAAACACACATCATCTGAAGGGCTTGGAGGACAAGGCACATACCTGCAGTTTTTGCTATTTCGAGAAATACGTATTTGAAGTTTCGAAATTATATGGATCCTTATGGCGGGAAGAAAGTTCAAATTGACTTTTCCATGCTTAAAAATTGGAATTGTGGAGCGAATTTTTCACAGAACATGCATTAAGAATAGTTTTACTTGAAATCTCTAACATCTCAATGTTTTCAAAAACTGCACTTATGCGCCTTGTCCTCCACGCTCCTCGTCTGGAAATAATGATCTAGTACCCATTTCTGTCTGTTCTCGCAGAGGGGAAAGTTAAACTTACCGGAAACAGCCATTTGCAAACTATTTAAGCATTTTTCTAGGAGATTCGTGGCAGTTAACTCAGTGCCTCCTTAGGGAGTTAATCGTGCTTCACACGATAGAGAAGAATCTACAGATGTCTTGGTCTTAAAGCGATGCCGTAATTCGAATTTCTGCTGGACTGACACTGCTCTCTTTCGAATTGTGGCTACTCTGCGGACCATGACGTCTTACGCTTCTTCATTATTCTTCTGGCGTTTTGTAAGTTGCGTAACAACACATAAAGGGACGTTTTCTCACGTGGTCGGGGTTAAGTCCAATGAGGGGGCTTGGAGGACAAGGCATTTAGACACATGCATTTTTTGAACAAGTTGGGATATTAATGATTTTAACTAAACCCAGTCTTGAAATATACTCCGCGAAAAATGTGCTATCGATATCTAATTTTTATGCATCAAAAACTGACTTTGAACTTCCTCCCGTCATAAGGCCTCACGTGATTTTAAAAAAGCATCCTGGTAAAAATTGGCGATAGGAGCTGCGTTTCAAAATACCATAGGAGTTCTTATAGCCAACTAAAGAAGGCTATTGAAAATCATACAGCTGGCTGTAGAAAGCGGAGCAAATCATATAGCCGGGCTATACGAAGCTATAAAAAAATATACAGTCGGGCTATAGTTCCTATCGCCTGGCTTTACAAACGCTCTATCGCCATTGGCTATAAAAGGCTATAAGAAATTGTGTAGAAATTTGTGTGCTTTGGAAATCATTAAGTTTGATGCGGAACTACCTTAATATTTACAAAACACACATTATATTTTCCTTTAAAACATTTTTTTTTTCATCAATTAAAATGAGAATAGTTCATACAGAGTGTGCAAACATTTCAAAATCATGAGTTGAAAAACGCTGACTCCGCGAGATTAAATATTAGAGCCTAACACAAAGCGGAGCGGCGACGCACTGGCGCCTACAAACCTAACAGGGATACTTCACGCATTGCGCAATGCGTGAAGTATCCCTGTTAGGTTTGTAGGCGCCAATGCGCTTTTCGCACTCTCTGCCCGCCCGCCACGCCGCAGCGTGCCACGGCGTCTGAAGCAACTAGCGCGTGCTGCCAGCGATAAGCGCGCACCAGCGCCTACAAACCTAACTGGGATACTTCACGCATGGCGCAATGCGTGAAGTATCCCTGTTAGGTTTGTAGGCGCCAACGCGCGTTTCGCACTCTCTGCCCGCCCGCCACGCCGCAGCGTCCACGGCGTCTGAAGCAACTATTTCACACCATAGGTATTGCACAGTATCATAAGAAATTGAAGGCGCTCCAACATATTAAGAATGACAGGCATCCTTCAAGGAGCTTTCCTCGCAAAATAAATCAAGATACTATGGCACAAAAAGAGAGCAGTAGTCCAAAAACTAACTAAGTCCTAGTATCGGTATTTAGTAACATTTAGCATACACTTTATTGTCTGGATGTCGCCTAATCGCCATCGGCTATAAAAGACTATAAGAAATTGTACAGCCGGCTACAGAGGCTATTGGAAATCTTACAGCCGGCTTTAGGTCTATAGTATTTTGGAACACACATTCTACTGCCAATTTTTACGAAGGCACGTATTTCTTGAAATATCAAAGGCTGCACTTGGCTCCAAGTAAAAATTGGTCAAGTATATAGGTATAATTGAACTACATTTTGCAATTTGGAACTATAAATTTTAGCCCGGTTTAAAAACAACGTATTTACCATTAGTTTCCCTATGCACATAAGTGTTTTTCCAGGAAAGCCAGAATTTATAGCTCCAAATTGCAAAATGCAGTCCAATTAACGTGTGTCATCACTTGAGAGATTTCGCAATTTTATTTTCTGCATGTGTGGTGAACGTTCTGCGAGAGTTTAAAGAATGCATTTGGATGATTTTATTCATTCGAAATTAGCGTATTTTGGAAACTTACAATAGAAAATATGTGTTTCCGAAAATTAGTCCTCTTGTCTGGCCTATGATCCTGTCAATATTCACATTTATTAATCACTCTCACTTGTACATCCATGCTCTTGCTCTGCTCAGGTTTTCGCGACGGCTGTATTGATATGCTTATTCAAGGACGTGGAAGTACAATCACAAGTACGTATTTCAATGGTTACTCACTCCATCAAAAATTCTTCTCAATATAGAAATTTGTAGGCATCCACGAGGACTGGGACCAAAAATTTCGAAGAGTGCTTTCTGCCAAGTCAAGCTCTGAGAAATGGAGATGTTGCATGTGTGAGGAATTTGCGATTTGACTGTTGATTCTTATGTAAAAGTTTGCGAGAAACACGATGGTGTCACTGGTTTTCTCTGAAGTCAACTCTCAAGCTCAAAAAAAGCTCTCAAGTTGAGGCCAAAATGGCGGGGATATCCCACGCTACCTTGAGAGTCCACCTCTACATCAAGACAAACTCTCCGTGCAAAGATAGGGAGCAAATACATTAGCAGTGATGCCGTGTTTTCAGTTTTAGAGTCCCCAAACAAAGTGGCAGCCCTGTCAATGTATTTGCTCCCTATCTTTGCATGGAGAGTTCGTCTTGATGTCTCGACGCGAAGCGTGAGTTCTCAACGCCCTGCTATACGCTGCCAATGAGGTGTCGCTCAGATTCGGGAGAGAAGTTAAAAAAGAGGCCCGAACACATCTCTCCTACCTTCGGCTGTGTTATTCACGCAGTGCTTGAAGCACCATTACGAATAAGACAAACGGAAAAAAACACAATATGGAAATAAAGCGAGGGAAAGGATGCGCTTTAACGACGGCGCAGAGATACAACTATTCGTACTTGATGGACGTCCGTGCTGCATCTGAAAAATTGAAGGCGCGATGACGCGAAGCGTGAGTTCTCAATGCCCTGCTATTTGCTGCCAATGAGGTGTCGCTCAGATTCGGGAGAAAAGTTAAAAAAGAGGCCCGAACACATCTCTCCTACCTTCGGCTGTGTTATTCACGCAGTGCTTGAAGCACCATTACGAATAAGACAAACGGAAAAAAACACAATATGGAAATAAAGCGAGGGAAAGGATGCGCTTTAACGACGGCGCAGAGATACAACTATTCGTACTTGATGGACGTCCGTGCTGCATCTGAAAAATTGAAGGCGCGATGACGCGAAGCGTGAGTTCTCAATGCCCTGCTATTTGCTGCCAATGAGGTGTCGCTCAGATTCGGGAGAAAAGTTAAAAAAGAAGCCCGAATACGTCTATCTTGTCGTCGGCTGTGTTGATACTCGTTCTTGCTTCTTTTTCCAGGTTCTTGCTTGATTCTTTTATAGGATGGATTTTTAGACCCACGTCTTAAGCTCGTGTAAACCGCAGCACTGACACGGTTCTTATGGAAGTAATGGTGCTTGGAAGCGTCTAGTGGCTTTAATTTTTTTTGTTTTCTTTAATTTCAGAAGTCTGTCGGTCACTTCAATACGTTCAATTTTACAATTTTTTACTCTGTACGATTAATGAACTTTGAACCTATGAAAGTAGCGTAAACTTGTACTGCTTTGACAAAATTTTCTGAACCCCGCTCCACGAAGGGGATGCCCCATCAGGAAATATCACATTACGCTCCTTTAACCAGCCAAGGGTCTACGCCCTCAGATGCGAGCCAGTCCGACCCTGTTTCTCGCAAACTTTTTACATAAGAATCAACAGTCAAATCGCAAATTCCTCACACCTGCAACATCTCCATTACAATTGGAGTTTTCGATGGCCAGCAGTCTCTAATAGAAACTACGTGGGGGACGCCACAAGTCAAATGTGATAAAAAAAAAAGTATTTTTTATCAGCAGTCTCTAACACCCCACAAACATATGGACGTATTTTATGCTAAAAGGAACTATGTCACACGCAATCCCCATGCACATAGTACCTTTTAGCAGAAATACGTCCATATAATGATCTGCGCGGGCAGTTCGGTTCACGTTTCGTCGTCTTTTAGACAAGAGAACGTAACTAAATTTCAATGTTGTAAAATTCGACCAATTCACTAATTTATATAGGACACTGTAGGGCGTTTCAATTTGAAAATTTCCGTCAGTTTTCTTCGAATTAGTGAATTAAGCACTGAAGTATAAAGAAGACAAAAATCACTCGTCTGAGTTTTATTTCACTATTTATACCAAGTAAGTAGTTAAGTAATTGTTGCTATTAAACACCAAACCCGTAAAAAAAAAAAAAAAAAAAAAAAAAAAAAAAAAAAAAAAAAAAAAATCAATACAAATCTCGCTGTGTTGATAAATCTCAGATACCGCCTGACTTTAAACTTCTTGACCACCAGGACGGAATGACCCTTATTTTCGTTTATTTGTTTCTTACAAGTACGAGCTGTTTGCTTTTTTCCTTGTCATTTTTTGGAAAATAAAGAAAAAAGTAGCATTTATAGCATATATAACATTTTATTTGCTTTTTAACTTCTGTTTCTCATTTTATTGTCTTTGTATATCGTCCAAACATTGCTTAAAATGCGAACTAAGTGGGGCGCTATTTCCAAACTTGCCTGGAGGAGGACCTTCAGACGCCCTCTCCTTTCCTAGTAGGGCCCCAAATCCACTTTTGGAGAGTCCCGCCCCTTGAAAAATTTGGAGCCAGTCCGCCCTTGTTTTCAATAATGTGAGTACGTTCAATAAGACTTGACTAAGAAAAAAACTTCCAAGGATAGGACTTAGCATGAGCTCAAAGTGATATTGCCTCGTGGTCCCTCATATGAGGACTTTAATTTGATGTTACATCTCTAAAATTCACCTAAAAGGAACCGTGAATACCTCAGCTTTTTAACATGATTTCTTATCTAAAAGGGATCTACAGGAAATAACCTAAGTAAGTTGTTTCGTCAGCGGTGGGTTATACCAGATTATTATTATTGCATTTACAGAATGCAGCTGCGGAACTTGCCTTGATGCAACAATTCGAACAATTCATGGTCGAGCACGAGAAAGTATACGATTCACTGGCGGAGAAAATGAGGAGATTCGAAATTTTCAAGGACAATTTAAAGAAAATCGAAGAACTCAACGCTGATCCCGAGCAAACAGCAATATTTGGTGTAAACGTGATGGCGGACTTAACAAGTAGGTATGTTGAGTATTTACTTAAGGTTAACTAAACGTGATTCTTAAAGAGACCGCAAACAATATTCAACAGGCTACTCAACAAATTTCAACAGGAGAAAAAACACTTGTGTAATTAAGAATGTGTGAGTTTTCACATTGAATATTTTCAAACATTGACTATTGGCACAAATGGTGCACTAAAGCAGAGGCAACGGCTTCAAACGAGACACAACACACATTCAGTGGCGTGGCGTGGCGTGCTTTGCGATATACATCGCGATTGATCTGCCATTTAAATCTATAGTAAAGGATCGATAAGTGTTCGAAACAGACACCTTAATAATCGACTCTTTACTACAGCTTCAAATGGGGAGATATCGATAACCGATCATTCACGACTCGCCATTGGCGCATTACACATCGACGGTGACACTTCCAAATCACGTAAGTCGTTCGCGGTGTTTGGAAATTTCCGTTCCCGCCTTATTTTTATAACCTTCAAATGCTCAAGCCGGACCAAATTCGTCACCTTCTTTACATAAGGGTGTAACTACACTCGACGATGAGCCCTGTTGTTCATAAAACTCAATGCTTTCTCAGGCTCATCTCATACTTATAAGAACTTTCCCAGAACAGCAAATTTGTTTTGCTTCCCACCAACAAATTGTCAATTTTGAAGGAAAACAACTGTGTAAATTTTAATACCGCACAAGCATTGAGTATTCTCAAAAGAAAAGAAGTTGCACAATGTTGAAAACATTGTAATCGTTAGTTTCTGCTAGTTCCTTTTTGTTAAATGTGATCCAACTTTCCCCCCGAATCTGAGGCACACTTCATTGGTAGTATACAGTGGAGAATTGCGGTTTCAGGCCTCGTGTCATCGCGCCTTCAATTTTGCAGATGCAACACGGGCATCCATCAAGCACGAATTGTTGTATCTCTGCGCCGACGCCAACGCACACCCTTTCCCTTGCTCTATTTCCATGTTCTGTTGGTTCGGTTTGTCTTGTTTGTTGTGGTGCTTCAAGGGCTCCTTGAGCGACCCTTCCGAACACAGGTGTGATGGAATTAGGCCTCGTTTTATAACTTTTCTTCTGAATTTGAGCGGCATCTCATTACCAGCATAGAGCGGAGAATTACGAGGTTATGCGTCGCGCCTAGCGGCATCGCGCCTTCAATTTTGCACATGCATGAGGGAATTAGCACTAACAACGCGGCTGAAATACGAGGCGGAGTTTGTATTTTTGCGAGTGCGTGTGTGCCTGTCCCTTTCAAATTCTACTTCATGTTCCTAAAATCTCTGCAGAATATCCGCAGAAAGTGCGCATTTTTACGAGATTTGCAGAATTGTCCGCAAATCATCCGCGTTTTGTAGGATTTTTCGTGATTTGGCAACGCTGCATGTGTGTGTATAGATCGTGATCGACAGTGGTTCGATATATCGTCTGGTTCAAAACAAAAGAACATAATCTCAAACGAAAATTTAAGGATTTAAGTTGCAAAAGCTGAAAGTGAGAAAATTCATATTAATCTCACTTTTCATGCTATTTTGTACTTATAAGATTAAAAAATCTATCACAAAAACCCCGTTCCCCTCAGATTATCCAATGGACTTTCGAGGCTATGTTTATGTCGGAGGCAAATAGTCAAATCAGGCATTTTTTCAAATGCCTAGGCAAATAGTCAAATATTATTACTGAGATTGAAATTTTGATTTTTTACCCTAATTTTTGACCAAATAATTTGCTGCTCCTGTAAGAAAGAATTCTTTGTAAAAATATGCAGCATACAATAGTACTTTGAATGATTTTAAGATTCTGAATGCATATTTATCATGAAATTTTCAGCGCGTCATAAAACATAGAATTTTTAAAATTTTAACATTTGAATATACCTACTGAAGGCATGTAAAAAGGACGGAACAATGAGAGTTCGCAGATTTGAAGCATTATTCTTCCCAAAATATTGAAAACCCTTGAACTCCTCGCCATAAATTTACAGAATTCCGTAAACTGTCAAAATTTGACTACCGGCCTAGGCATTTGATAAAATGCCTGATTTGACTAATTGCCTTCGACATTTGGACGTATTTCTACCAAACAGACCTATGTGGAGGTGAGAAATTTCGGGTGTGCTCGCTAGTCCTCTGGGCGTAAGCGTGAATGAGAATAATAAAGCGCCAGTGACGTCAGCGGCAATGATGGAGCTGAGCAAAAAGGGGGAGCTGGTCGTCGGGGCGCTGTAACTCATGAGCCCTGTCCACAAGGCTCTCTTGCCATGCCCGCGGCTCATGAATCCCGCATTCAGTTGGCACATAGGTCTGTTTGATAGAATGTAAAAATCCCGCTTTACCAATTCTTCAAAAGGAATCACGCCCTCTTTTACATTGTTTCCTATGCAGATTTCTTGAGCACACCCCATATATCTCACCTGCACATAGGTCTGTTTGATAGAAGTACGTCCATTCAAATGTTGAGCAAATGGATATCGTCGATATTGTATCTGTCGCAGGCAAATAGTAAAATCAGGCATCCTGTCAAATGCCTAAGCAAATAGTCGAATATTCTAACTTAGATTGAAATCCTGTTTCTTTTCCTATTTTTCAGACAGAATAATTCATTGCTCCTGCAAGAAAAAATTCTCAGTAAAAATTTGCACACACGATATCATTTTAAACAATGTTTAGCTTCTGAAGGTACACTGATCTTGAAATTTTCAGCATGTCGTAAAATACAGAATTTTTGGAATTTCAACATTTAAAAATATGAGGAGCAATTAAAGAGGAAGAGACAAAAAGAGTGAAAGGGCTAAATCTCGCCCGGCAACGCACTTGACACGGGCTCGCTCTGGGGGCGTAAAGAGCGTGAATATTTCGGGGGCGCCTAAGAGGCGAAGTCTCCACCAATCCGCGAATTTTGGGAGCCACGGATAGCTCACATGGTTGAATGATGACAAGACAACAATTGATTGATTAAATGAATGAATGATTGATTTAATAATCATAGACAGAATACACGAATCAAATTTCAGAACAACGAAACCGAAAAACACAACTAAATCTTCTTCAAAATCTTCCAAACTTCCAAAAACTCTCCAAAACAACCGAAACTCAAAAACAGACAAAAAACTACAGCTTGCACACCAGGACTTGGCGGGGGCACGGTCGGACGACTCTAATGTGCTGATCCTCTATGCCGGGGGTCTCGCGGAGGCTGCTGACGAATTTTCACTCAAAACGTTGACGGAAGGGTTGAACCGCACTCAGTGACTTGGCGGGGGCAACGGTCGGACGACTCTAATGTGCTGATCCTCTATTCCAGAGGTCTACGGAGGTTGATTCGACACCGCCGAAAAACACTTTGAGGACTCAGGGATGGAATTTTACGTGCACCTGGACATTACACGGAATCGCGACATTTCCCATCCCGGCGAACATGAGCGACTGAGTTTAGAAATTTTCCGGAAAACGCGCGTCACCGTGCACCGCCGCTTCCTACGTCCCGCGCGTCCTGCCCCTTTACGCCAATAGCATCTCACGAAAAGTGCTGATCAATCTAGGGCTGGCCGCGGTTCACACGGGAAACAAGAGCAAAATCTAACCTATGACGTCACAACATTTCCTCCTCGCTGAGCCGCTGTCCGGCAAGCGATCCGCGCTATTCTCCCAGTACAAGGAGAAAATGAATAATTTTTAAGTTTAGGGCTCAATTTTCGTTTCAAGAGTTCGTAGGTTTGATGAGTTATTTCTAAAAAAAAAGTGAAAAATCGTGTGCTCTTCGCCATTAATTCACAACATTTTGTAGACCGTTAAAATTTGACAAAATGCCTGATTTCACCATTTGCCCGCGACATATCGATATCATATCGATCTCACCTCTTTGATGTATCGAACACGATCCATTGTGTAAAGCGGAGTTTTTGGTTGTGGACAGGAGAAGAGTTCAGGGCGACGTACCTTTCTTACCGGATGCCCGAAGACGCGCGAGAGAACTTTTTGACGAGATTAAAACTTGATCATGAAGAAGAGGAGGAGGATGAGGAAGAGTGGGAGGGCAGAGAGGGAGGATTTGGATTGCTCGAACGCAACAAGAAGACTACCACGACGACCACTACCACAACGACCTACCCGCCACCCACCAAAGGCCCTCCACCTCAGGCATGTACGATCGACTGGCGCAAGATCAGTCCCAAGTACCCGTCGGTCGATAATCAGGTAACCTAAAGCCTATACTGCGGTGCTAGGGAAAACGCCGCATTGGATCGAGGACATAAAATTATTGACCACACTGGAAAAAAAATAATCTTAAATTTGCCGCCAAGAAGTATTTCTTCTTAAATCAGAATGTTTCTGGTTAATATAAGCTACTTTTTCGCTTAACCCGAACATTTTTTTTCTTGTATCAAGAAAAAGTCAGCTTAAAGCAAGATAAAAAAAATTCTTGGCGGCAAATTCAAGAATCATCATGCTTGATCCAAGCTACTTTTTTTTCCAGTGCAGAAATACAAATTTTCATGTTTATATCGTCGCATTTTAAATTTTAAGGATTGCCTCTAGAAGAAAATTTTACAAGGAAACCAATAAGACCCTTTGAGAACCTCAAAGCTTTGTATAAACGGAGTTATAAGCTTTTAAAGTTTCGAAATTTTGTCCGACCTCTCCTACTGACTCGATCCACTGTGCGGCGTTTGAACTCTCAAGAGTTACCAAATGTCGTCCAATGAAATTTTTATTTTTGAGGAGAATTATGAATATTTTCTCCTGCGATTTTCCGATAGTTAGATTTAAGTGCAAGAAACAATTCTCTGGAAAATTAAACGGAAAATATTTTCGAGTTTTCTTGAAAATCAAGTCATTTTCCGAACAAAGCAACACCTTTTTTCGCCTTGGAAACCATTTGCGACTAAAAAAACCATACGTAAAACAATTTACGTGTGCAATTCGCCATCACGAAGGTTTTCCTGCCCGATTCCAAAGCAAATATTCATATATGCTACCGTGCTGAGGAAAATGGGTGTATGAACCTTTGTCAATTGCTATAGTTCCATTGATTGAATACGGATTTCACTATTAGCGCATATGAAAGGTCTGAAATTCACTCCTATCTATGCAATCTTCCTGAAATTGTACGCATTTCTTAGTCGGTTAGTATGGATGAGTTAGGGAGCGTTCATCAATTACTTAAGGCTCTAGAGGGGAGGAGGGACGTCATGCTGCTATACAAGGAGGGCAGGGAGGGTCATTGCCAGCTATACTTAACCCTCTACTTTTTTTTAAAGAAAGAAAGAAAAGAAAAAAAAAAAACCCCCACAAAATCCGGAATGTATCATCCTTTTCTTCACCGTTGTTTGTCATATCATCATTAGTATACTAAAAATCCAGCTATATTCTGAACAGTTTACCATTGTCGGGATTCAGAGACTAACGCAGAGTAGAAAAGTTGGATAGGTTGGCAACGGGTGATACAGATATTTCAGTGGCGTGGCGTGAATTGCGATACATCGATTGTTATGCCATTTAAACCCATGAAAAAAGATCGATTATCAGGGTGTTCGCAGCGAACACCTTAGTAATCGATTCTTTACTATAGCTTCAAATGGCGAGATATCGATATCGATTATTCACGCCACGCCACTGAGATATTTGGACCTCCAAGTGAGTGAAATTATTGAGTGGGAGTTTGTAACACCTATTTATTCCTACTATACTGCAACACAACGATACTAGTGTTACAGAATGGAGATGTTGTATGTGTGAGGGATTTACGATTGGACCATCGATTCCTATGTTAAAGTTCGCGAGAAACACGATGGTGCCACTGGTTTTCTCTGAAATCATCTCCCAATCTCAAAAAAAGCTCTCAAAATGAGGCTAAAATGGAGGGGATATCCCACCCTACCCTGAGAGTCCACCTCTACATCAAATAAATTCTCCATGCAAAGATAGGGAGCAAATACAGTAGCAGGGTTGCCACTTCATTTGAGGACTCCAAAACTGAAAACACGGCATCACTACTAATGTATTTGCTCCCTATCTTTGCATGGAGAGTTTGTCTTGATGTAGAGGTGGACTCTCAGGGTAGGGTGGGATATCCCCTCCATTTTGGCCTCACTTTGGGAGCTTTTTTTGAGTTTGGGAGATTATTTCAGAGAAAAGCAGTGGCACCATCATGTTTCTCGCAAACTTTTACGTAAGAAACAATGGTCAAATCGCAAATCCCTCGCACATGCAACATCTCCATTGATCGCATTAAAACATGTCAGTAAAAGGCAACACCGCGCAGTATTGAAGTGTTTCAATGCAGCCCATGCTCTTGTTTTCTTCAAGGCTAAAAGTGGCAGTGGATCACAGGATTGCAGTTGGAATAAAAGTCCTGACTGTACTACATTACAATATGTACAATGTAGTTGCAATAAAAAACCACTACGTCTGGCTCACTTTAGGGAGGAAGTGTGTGGCAATAGTTTCCCCATGCAAATGCGTATACTTTTATAATTTTTTGCAGGGAAAATGTGGGTCCTGTTGGGCATTTTCATCGGTTGGCGCGTTCGAGGTGTTGCTTTCTAAATCGGGGAAAACGGAAAAGCTGTCAAAACAAGGTAAATTGAATGATGGTTAGACATTATAACTGGTACCGAAATGATTTCTTCCACAAACCTCAATTTTAAATCTGGACTCAGACGTATTCGTGCAAACGGAGTCCAATTTGGGAATTCAAAAAAGAATGAAGAAAGGGGAAAAACATGTCTCTTGGTGAGGGATGGATTGAACTTTAGGATCAGAGCTCGGAGGATGAGTTTGAAAAAATCTGGCTCCTAAGAACTTTCATAAGTTGAATCGGCTTATGAGGAACTGTATGATGTCCCAAGAACATTGAACGTTTGAGACTCGGCGTTTTATAAAAAGCCGTAATGATGTAAGTGATGTAACTAATGTACCTAGTTTAGAAAAGGAAGACAGGGCATACTACGGATTCTCCTCCCAGCCCCTACTGAAAATAAAGTTTTTAAAGGGGAATCAAAAGACGTTGGGTCTAGAACGTTTCCGCATAGTTTGGACAACGCTTCAGAGACTATTGGATTTACAGTGTGCTAAACGGAGAAATTGCATTATTTTCCTTACTGCAATGGGAATTTGCATGACCTATGGGAAAAAATTTAGTAGATATCGGTGGTTTCTACAAAAATTCTTACAAAGGCTTTGAACAAACTTAATCCAATGTAATTTTTTAGAATTGTGTAGTGTTCCCACCTATACCTTAGTACGATGCCATGCCATGTTTCCGTCTCATATCTATCTCTATTCATTAGCCTAGCGCCTGTCTCACCTTCTCATCTTTTATCTTTTCCTTTCAGCACCTTTTTACCTTTTTAACCCCGCACCAGGTGGCACCCGTGTCCACGACTTCGGGACCTTGCGAACAACCGTCAGCCTGGCACGGATTGTTCCTTGCCTTTTTCTTCGCATTCTTTCCCTACCTTTTTCTTCGCCGCCTTTCTCTTCATGATGATCATCCCCTTGGCCAGAGCAACCAGGACACTCTGATTCCGGCCATCGCTTGGGCCACCATGCGACGCCCCCGCACAACGGTTAGATTTAGTGCCACTCTCACTAGTGCTTTTGTACATTTATCGATATGTACATTTGTTTGTTCGTACGAGATCCGTTGTTTCCGTTCATTTCTCTCATCCTCACACGACACGAACACAGCACACTAACAATGGACCACTAGACAAGGTACGAATTTAAGCATTCTGATACATGTTTCTTAACCAGAATTACACGTAGAACACGATTTGCGCAACTAAAATTACTGAAACCAACTCCTAACGATGATATTAACATTTTAATTTTATATTGATTACGAGGAATTTGAACTGCCCGCTGACAAGAAACTCAAAGCTCTACGTGAGTCAAATCGCGCACTACAAAAGTTTCAGCAAGCTTCTCAATCGAGCAATGTTCATTTCCCACCACGTGTTTTTCAAACAATAAGCAATTTGCTATAGCTGAGCCGAAGCGTCAAGATTGAGGTTGCCAGATTTTTATATCGCAGAGACTGTCATGATAATTGTTTAGCGCGCGATGTGAATCACGGAGAGCATTGAGTTTTCATGAGCGGGTGGTTTGAATTCACGCATCAAGAATCATTAAATATCTTCGTATGGAGTTGATTTCGGTAATTTTCGTTGTGCGCATCGTGTTTTACGTGAAATTTTGGTTAAGAAGTATGTATCAGAATGCTGAAATTCGTACCTTGTCTAGGGGTCCATTGCAGCGAATTTAAAAAGGCTAAGTCCTCTGATCGGTTGATTTCTGCTCTCTTCGTAGAATTGGTAGATTGTACAAAGGAAAGCGACATGTGTGAAGGTGGCGAATTTGAAGCGGCTTTCAAAGTAATGCAGGACCCAGGTTTGACCTCTGAAAAAGAATATCCGTACAAAGCTGCGAATGGCACTTGCAAGTCTAAATTCACGGTGATAGAAAAACTGAAATCTTACAAAGACGTTTCAGGTAGTGATTCAAAATTGATCGCCGCTCTTCCAACCAGTCCTCTTGTCATTGCGATGAATGCTAATGACGATTTTCAAGTAAGTACCGTCCATATAATTCACATATATGATTATCATACAATAGTACTTGGAATTCAATCCGAAGATGTTTATGGTGTAAAAGAAATCTACACCTCTTCGGTTGACGGCCGTTAAAGTATGAATAAAGTAAATAGCAGGTGACTGAATAAAAAAATCAATAAATATGACCAGATCAGTAAAATAAATTCCTTGACTTTTTGCAAACACTTAAACCATCCTTTTCGCTTCGCGCTCTCTTAGGCCCGCTTCGAAAAAAGAACGACCAAAGAAAAATGAAGAGATTTTCATACCCGACTCTCATTTGCCCAATCCCCCCATGGCCGGGAGCGATTGGACCAAGAAGATTCGTATGAAAAAATCGTCATTTATTTCAAACTTCACGCCAAGACTGAAACGAAATAGAACGGAGCGGTTTGTCGCTTTTGAATACGATTCACTTACTCTACTAACAGAGCAAGATTCAACATTTCTCGATTACTTCAATTTTCCGCTAAATTTGAAATTCCCGCCATTTTTCAGCGGCGGGAATTTCAAATTTCGCCCCCCTTTCTAAGCTTTTTGGTCTCGTCTAATGTAAAAAAAAC
Organism: Bemisia tabaci; assembly: GCF_918797505.1. Lineage (NCBI taxonomy): Eukaryota > Metazoa > Arthropoda > Insecta > Hemiptera > Aleyrodidae > Bemisia > Bemisia tabaci. The sequence goes on from NC_092798.1 coordinate 15,965,216, forward strand.
CTGGGTCCTATTTTCAAAATCTGAATTGAGTGGGCACATTTAAAGACAATTCTGTTCTCCGTACGCGGTCGAATGCCTTCTCCAAATCCACAAAACATAAAAATGAAGGCTTGTTGAACTCGATGGATTTCTCTGCCAATTGTCGTACCATGAATATGGCATTGTTGGTGCCTCTGTTTTTTCTAAACCCTTGTTGTTCCTCGGCCATATGCACAATCTGCTCCAAAATATCTATGAGAACGGATGTAAATAGCTTGGAGCACGTGTTTAGGAGCGTAATACCGCGATAATTTTCAGGTACAAATTTGTCACCTTTCTTGAAGATGGGAATTGTGAAACTATCCTTCCAGTCTTCCGGCATTTTCTTTTCTTCCAAAATTTTTTGGAACAGACGACGCATCCACACAGCTAGGACTTTTCCACCATATTTAACGAATTCATTTCCGATGCCATCTGGCCCAGGTTGGAATTTATAGTTCCAAATTGCAAAATGTAGTCCAATTTTCTAGGACCGAAAGCTCAAAGTACCATTTCCAACGTTTTGTATGTGCATACACAAAAAGACCTTGTGCATTTCCCAAAAAAAACAAACCTAATTGCGTCTTAAGACTACGCCAACGTGGCATTGTTCATTTATGATGTTCTATATGTATGTAGTCCGAATTTCTTCGAATGCAATCAGGAACTTTCACTTTTTGTATAGGCAGTAGTTTACTTTACTGATTTTTATTTTTATTCCTAGAGATTATACCAGCTGTTCTAGGCTCGCTACAGCGCGTTTTATTTTTCCTCTTGCTTTCCGTTTGTAGTGGTACATCGGCGGTGTTCTAAACCCTAAATCATGCCCTGCAGATGGACTAAACCATGGAGTGGTTATCATTGGACTGTGCGGAGGTAAGCATCTGATTAAAATGCTATCTTTTTAAAGTTCTCGATCGGCACTACCAATAGGCCAGTTTCTCGAATCCTGCAATCTTTTCCGAGGGAACGAAACTTAAATCTGCTCGGCAATTACTCCCCGTAATTGAGGAAAGTAAACTTCTTTTTTATTGAGTGTTCACCACGTTAGTAGTGTGTACGCTCTTTCCGGCCGTTTTGCAGCGGGTATGTTACTAATGGATCCATTGGTAAAGGCCCGCACTGCTCTATGGGAATCGGCGCCATTTTTCGTGGCGGGAAGCAATGCCTAGTTTCTCAGTTTTATTTATGTACCATTTCTACCTTTTTTCTCCTATTTTGTCCACTTTACGTAATGCCTGTAGGCTTGTCTTTGAGAAATTAATATCTTTACGATTTAAAATTCTGCAACGTACTTTTATTTAATGACTCTTTCGAGCATCGTTCAAATTTTTAGTCGTCGGAGATCTGAAAAAATTGTTGGGTACCAAGTACCCCTTTACAACATGACCCCTATGTTTTACTCTATGATGACAAGACATTCCTTATGTATGTCCTATTGTCCTATTATGTATGTTTCCTAGGTTACGCTCCACGTCTAGCTCAACAGCGTCTTGCAGCGCTCTCTTCTGTCCGCGCAAAACAACTTTTACATTTTAACATCGGAGATTCCCCCCCCCCCCCCCCCGCTAGATCGAACTACTGTAAATTAGAATTACAATGCGTTGTTGGTGATCATAAGAGAATTTGTGAATTTGAAGTGTAATATTTTCTTTTTCCCGTCGCCAATCGCCGACGGGACGGTGTTTGACGCACTGCATTAAGTATTCCCACAGTCTTATAAGCGCTAACATTCATTTTTTTAAAAAAAAAAAAAAATAAAAAAAAAAAAATAAAAAAAAACGAATAAATTGACGAGGTGTTACGGTGAACGCTCTCCAACGTCATAACGTTGGAACCGTCGTCTTGATTTTTTATTTACGGGAAGTTCAATTCACTCTACGCGATAGTGCTCACCTTGTGGCTCATGAAGTTATCATTTGATATTTTTATTAAATGTACTGTTACCATAATCATCTACACTGTTACTATAATCATCGGGCATGAGACATTTTCGAGCTAGAGCATGTTTTAGCTATTTTACCTTTATTGCAGATTTCCCTATTTTTGGACATTTTTTCGTTTTTCTCAAGATTCAATCTGTCAGAAAACTTTTACAAGTGCTGGAACTAGAAATTCGAATTTTAGAGGCCCGGTCGAGCACAAGTGAGGCACAACGCTGCTTTTTTGCCAAAGATTTGAAGTTTTAAAAAATTCGTCTTTTTTACTATTTTTTGCTATTTTCCCAAAAAACAGTTACACGGTGGCAGGTCTTACTGTTTCGATGATTTTAGATTTCAGCAAAAAATGATAAGATCTTCCCTAGTACCAAGCTATCCCCTCCAATATTATCGGGGATACTGCCTGACAAAAAGCACGGCGCATGACGTCATCTACCGCGGTGGCCCGTGTGGCGAAGTGCGAATGTGTATTCATCATGGTCCAGCTACACGATCAAATTGAGCCATCAAATTGGGCCTCTCATTGGTCACATCCTCACCTCAGGTCTTTTTACACCAATCAGAGCTTCGATTTGACGGCTCAATTTGATCGTGTAACTGAACCATTACTGATAAAAACATCCAAATGGGCCGAAACCGTGGGATGTACTATATCTGAACTTCCGGCATTCTACGAGGGTCATCCAAAAAGTAAGTTTCCCTACCTTGTATCTTTCGAACAAAAAGAGATAAATCAAATCGGTAAAAAGGCACATATTAGGCATACTCTAAGCCTTAAAACAAGCTCAAGTTTTTGAAAATCGGTTAAGGGGTTCGCGAGTAAACTTAATTTTACTGTGACAACCTCCTGTCGCCGCGTGCCTACCTCCGGGGTCAGGATGCGCGGAGAGTCGATTATAGAAGACTCGGGTTATAGCCTATACATCACATCAACAAGGAATTTTAATGTTTTCATTGAGTCGGCCTTACCTTACTTTTTGACATAGTCTCCACATCTTTTTTGATATTTCTGGTATCATCATAGCAGGTTCTTGATGCCTTCCGCGTAGAAGCTTTCGCCTTGACTCTGAAACCAGTCATTGACAGCGATCTGCACCTCTGAATCGGTTGAAAATCGCTTCCATCGTGGAAATTTTTCCGCTCGAGAACAAATGAAAGTCACATGAAGCTAAAGTACGAAAGTTTGAAGGATTGGGGAAAAATTTCCCTACGCAAAGCAACTGATTTGGGAGTGCAGATCGCTGTCAATGACTAATTTCGGAGCCAAGACGAGATCTTCTACGCGGAGGGCGTCAAGAAGCTGCTGTAATGATACCAAAAATGTCAAAGAAGATGTGGAGACTACGTCAAAAAGTAAGGTAACTACTACTAACTACTAGTAAGGTAGTTACTCAATGAAAACTTTAAAATTTCTTGTTGATGTGATGTATAGAGGCGATAACCCGAGTCTTCTATAATCGACTCTCCGCGTATCCTAACCCCGGCGGTGGGCACGCGGCGACAGGAGGTTGTTTCAGTAAAATTAAGTTTACTCGCGAACCCCTTGACCGATTTTCAAAAACTTGAGCTTATTTTAAAGCTTAGAGTATGCCTAATATGTGCCTTTTTACCGATTTGATTTATCTCTGTTCGTTTGGAAGATACAAGGTAGGGAAACTTACTTTTTGGATGACCCTCGTACTATAGAATATCGACGGTGAAACTATACCAGACCCCGTATCTCGTTTGCGGTGTCTAAAAATCTCCGCTTCCATTTTATTTTTTCGAAGGAGAACAAACCAATGTCATTCATTGAAGTTTTTACCGAGTTTTCATCGCGTAAAGAGGAAAAATCATAGAAGTTCTAAAGAATTGACGTAGAGTATTTTTTCCTTTAAAAAATTAAGTATGACAGGAAGTCTGCAACGTCGCAAACCGAGACACGTGGTCCGGTAGTTTCACCATCGATATGTCGTCATTTGACATTTTGGCCGCCACCGCTTTAAGGTGATTCGACGGTTGCCATTGTTTGTGTCAGAGCGACGTGCGATGTATCGCATTTCGTTCCATAATATCAGCTACTTGTCATTTTTTTCGAATTTCAAGATCGCACTTCTGTTGTCATGATATCAAATAATTCATGTACCAAATTTGACAAAGAAAGTCCACGTATTAAAGGCAGGGTTTTTTTAGAGGAAAAACCTTGTCTTTAATACGTTGAATTTCTCTGTCAAATTTGGTACATGAATTCTTTAGTCTCGTGACAAGAGAAGTATGATCTCAAAATTCGAAAAAAATGACAAGTAGCTGAGCTGATATTATGAACGAATTGATGCGATATATCGCACGTCGCTCTGACACAAAAAACGGCATCCGTCGAATCACCTTAAGGCCGAAAATGAAAACTGAAAAGTCTAATGTTCCTACTAATAGGCAGTTTCTAAGAAAAATATTCATTTTCCTCCGACTGATTTGTTACAGACTCATGTGCGCCCGATGACCCATTCATTCTCATTTGTTACCGTCGTGTCTTCTTATCGCGCTTATTTTATGGGGAAAACAACTTTATTCCTCTTTTACGAACATTTGGGCAACCTTTTTCAAGATCCTATAATTTATCTGTATTCCTCTCGACTGTATTGAGGCGCAGGGATACAGAAAGATCATTGCCTTCTCATTTTTCAAGTTGACCCTCCCATTTTAAAAACTCCTTTTCCCTCAGAAATTACGAATAAATACTTTTGTATGGCTCCGTACGTATAAATTGCCGCGGTTTTACGAAAAACTCGTGATTTTTACCGCTTTGCAAATTAAAACGCGATGTTGCCGAATTTACCAGCGGAAAACCCGCGTGGTCGCGGTAGAATGACCCAGCACGACAGTTTTACATATCGACGGTGAAACTACCAAACCACGTATCTCGTTGCGGTGTTTAAAAATCTACGCTCGCATTTTATTTTTTTGAAGTAGACCAAATCAATATCATTCCTTGAAATTTTCACAGAATTTTCTCCGCACGAAGAGGAAAAATCACAGAAATTTTCAAGACTGGACGTTAAGTAGTTTTTCATTTAAAAAATAAAGTATGACAGGAAGTCTGCGACGTCGCAAACCGAGATACGTGGTTTGGTAGTTTCACCGTCGATATTTGTAAATATAACTGAATAATAATTAATACAAGAAACTATAACAAAAAGTTTGGTTGCCTCACTTCATTTATTTGTTTATCTTCCCCATCCTAGCCCAGCACTAATAGATCTTTTGGGATTTTGAAACCTCCTCCTTTTACCGGTTTAAAAATGTTTAAATTCTAGAATCCTCAGGAGTCCCCCCTCCCCCATTGGGCATAATCTTCTTTGCTTTAATGATAGTAGGTAATGCAATTTTCCATGCATTTACTCATTTTTTTGACGTCTTCACTTTGTATGTTATTTTTCTGCATTTCAGATTCCTGGCTCATACGGAACAGCTGGGGTACAAAGTGGGGGACAGAAAAGGTAAGACTTTAAGTCGATGATGGGTCTATGTAGCCAAACTGCTTTTAGCGAGAATATCTGATTCGAGGCATTACGCTACATTCATTCTTTATAAAAAAAAACCAAATCAAATGGCTGCAAAGGCGAAAAAGATATCCTTTGTCAGTGCGCATTGTATTTCAGTTATCTTGTGATGTTTAATCAATGTAGTTCCTGAGAGGACCTGTCTCAGTGCCAAGGCATAAATGATCGATTAATACTCCGCGAGTTTAAATATTAGAGCCTAACACAGATCGGAGCGGCGTGTTAGCAGCGCAGAACGCGCACTGGCGCCTACAAACCTAACGGGATACTTCACGCATTGCGCAACGCGTGAAGTATCCCGTTAGGTTTGTAGGCGCCTATGCGCGTGTCACGCTGGCTGCCTGCCGCGCCGTAACGCTTTAAGCAACTATTTCGCGTCAGAGGCGTTGCACAGTATCCTACAAGATTGAGGGCGCGCACGAAATAACTAGTCAAAGAGGACTTTCAATTTTGACTGCATCTGTTACTGAAAAATGTTTAATTTGGCATTGGAGCGTTTCCTAGGCTCCCGCTTCGGTCTTCATCTTATCATATCCGTACAATGTACACATGAACATATCGACGGTGAAACTACCAAACCACGTATCTCGTTTGCGGTGTTTAAAAATCTACGCTCACATTTTATTTTTTAGAAGTAGACCAAATCAATATCATTCCTTGAAATTTTCACAGAATTGTCTCCACACAAAGAGGAAAAATCACAGAAATTTTCAAGACTGGATGTTAAGTAGTTTTTCTTTTAAAAAATAAAGTATGACAGGAAGTCTGCGACGTCGCAAACCGAGATACGTGGTTTGGTAGTTTCACCGTCGATATGTTTTTATCTGCTCTTAGAGTCTGTTCTCTATCATGACTTGATTCATGAATGAAATGTTTTTAAGAATGAAGGTAGTAGTAGTATGCATTTATTTTTGAGGTGGTTCCTGTCATTTAAATGAGAAGAAAAAATATGGACATAACATGTCCACAATTTGAACAATTTTGGACATATTCATAGTTGGACATTAAATCATGTGGACTTAATATAGACTGGACTTAATGTTTAGTGGACATAAATAGCGGTGGACATTTATTTAATGGACGAAAGGTAGGTGGACATAAAGTCCTGGAAGCGAAACAACGTGCATTTTTCTGCACAAACAAACAACTCTCTCATACGTCTCGTTTTTATACAAACGAGACAAATTGTGCTGTTTTAGCTACTTCAGTGATTTCATCCATATAAGAGATTGGAAGAATTTTGTAGGAATCTCGATTTCGAGCATTTGAGATTTTCGGCTCTCTTCGCTATCCCGGCAGATGAATCCCTTTGTGGCGTGCATTTGATGAGACACAAACATTGATTGAATTCCTTCCGACAGGGTCATATTTACATCAAGAGAGGAAAATGCGGAATAGGGCTCTGGGCGTATTCGTTCAAAGCCTGAATTTGTTCTTCACGTGGAGAAATTCTCTACAGCACCAGGAAGGCTATCTAGCAAGGATGGTCATCGATTCAATCACGCTCTCCCCACTGAGGAAAAACAAGTATTTCTATTCACGTGCAAGAAAACTATATAGAGGAATCTTACAATTGTTGGAAATATATAATTGAACTTAATTTACGATGAGTTTATTTATTATTTGATGTTCGAGGTGCAGGTAGCGTATCGAGGCCGCGGAGAGACCAAAGAGTGCACCCCCTTGTCCTTAATACCTACCCCCCCCCCCCCCCCCAAAAAAGAAGGGTATGGATTCGATCGACATGAATCGATCGACACTGATTCGATCAACAAATTATTAAAAAACCGATGTCGATTCGACCGACATGAATCGATCGAAAAATGAAAACGTGAATCGATCGACATGAATCAATCGACACCGATTCGATCGACAGTTAATTTAAAAAACACCCGTGTCGATTCGATCGACATGACTGGATCGAACAATGAGAACGTGAATCGATTGACGTGAATCGATTGACACCAATTCGATCGACAACCGTGAATCGATCGACAAACCGATGAATCGATCGACAAAAGCCGTGAATGGATCGACGGATCCGTGAATGGATCGACAAAAGCCGTAAATCGATCGACAAACCCGTAAATGGATCAAAATAACCCGTAAGTGGATCGATAAGACCGTAAATCGATCGATTTTTGTCGATGGAATCGGTGTCGATTGATTCACGTTGATGGACTCACGTTTTCATTTTTCGATCCGCTCATGTCGACGGAATCGACACCAGTTTTTTAATAATTTGTCGATCGAATCAGTGTCGATCGATTCATGTCGATCGATTCACGTTGTCACTTTTCGATCCATTCATGTCGATCGAATTGACACCGGTTTTTTAATAATTTGTCGATCGAATCGGTTTCGATCGATTCATGTCGATTGATTTACGTTTTCATTTTTCGATCGATTCATGTCGATCGAATCCATACCCTCCATGTGAAAGTAGACTAAGAAAAACAACCATCGATAAATTCTTCTATACGCAATTGTTTTTTTCTTATTCCATAAGTTGAGATGGTTTTCCAAATAATTATCGATAGCTGTCTCTGGAAAACCGCAACGTGAAGCCGATTTTTCCCCCAGGCGGGCGAACTTCGATACAGTCCACGCAATCAAAATGGCAACCGGCGCACAGAGGATCGAGTCAATGGACCACTAGACAAGGTACGAATTTAAGCAATCTGATACATGCTTCTTAACCAGAATTTCACGTAAAACACGATTCGCGCAACGAAAATTACTGAAACTAACTCCTAACGAAGATATTATCGTTTTTATTTCACATTGGTTACGAGGAATTTGAACTGCCCGCTCTCAAGAAACTCAAAGCTCTACGTGAGTCAAATCGCTCACTACAACGGTTTCAGAAAGCTTCTCAATCGAGCAATGTTCATTTCCCACCATGTGTTGTTCAAACTATAGGTAAGCAATTTGCTTTAGCTGAGTCAAAGCATCAAGATTGAGGTGACTGTCATAATAACACTCAGCGCGCGATGTGAATCTCGTAGAGAATTGAGTTTTCATGAGCGGCTGGTTTGAATTCACGTATCAAGAATCGTTAAATATCTTTGGAAGGAGTTGAATTCGGTAATTTTCGTTGTGCGCGTCGTATTCTACGTGAAATTTTAGTTACGAATCATGTATCAGAATGCTGAAATTCGTACCTTGTCTAGTGGTCCATTAGAAAGGTCGGACATGAAATTTTTGGCTAAAATTGCAAATTTTAATGTTTATTTCGTCACATTTTAGATATCAAGGGGTGTCTTTGGAATAATAATCCACGAAAAAATCAACGTAACCTTTCTGCCACACCACTTTGACTAGAGCCTCACAATTGGGTTTAAATGGAGTTATGAGCTTTTAAAATTTCCAAATTTTGTCCAACCTCTCCTATTGATTCGATCCATTGTACGGCGTAGGGCTGCGCCGAGCGACATCTCCGAGCCAGTTTGGAGGAAAAAATGGCTTTAGTGAGCATATTAGATACCATCCTCTGTGACGCAGCATCAAAAAATAAAAATAAAATAATAAATAATAATAAATGAAAACGAAAAAAATTAAATAAAAACTTTAATCCATTCGCAAAAGTACGCCCTGGTTAATGCGAATGAATGAGGACAACATTCAAGTTTTGATGCGTCTTATTTGGATCGCAATTAGCAAATGCCTTTTTTCCTTGTACGTGCCTCCAAAATACATGATATGACTCCTTGAGGGGCGGGCAAGTTTTACTGAAATTCACGTCGTCTTCTGAAAGTGAGCTACAATTTTTACCCCGAAGAGGAAGAAAATCGAGTTATCATTTTTTCCATACACGGTAGGTATGCCTATATGAGAGGCACCAGGAACGCCTTCCAAAATTATTGATGCAACCCGCACGACTCCGAAGTCAACGGAAACTTTCCTAAAGCGTCGCATAAGATTTTCCCTACGAAATAATCCCCTTCAAAAATGAATGATGCAACAAGCGCGTCCTGTATGACCGCGGAAGCTTCTCAGATGAGTAGTCTTTTGGAAGAAGAATATTTTGGCATGGTAAGAAAAATATTCAAATTTTTTTTTTCGTCTTCTCTTCTCATTTAACTCACTCTGATCCCCCACTAACAGAGGCGAAATTTTTTGGAAAGCAAGACGCACCCGGCACGATGCGTAAAAACAAGTGCGAAGAGAATGTGGCCTTCCACTTTGAATGACCGTTAAGAAGTACTTATACAACAAAGACGGTACTGTCACGTCACTGTCGGTACTTTCAAACTTTTTTTTCCTTCTTCTCCTCTCATTTTCCCCACACTGAGGATCAACCTGCAGATTGGACACTGCATTATGCGTCTGCATTTTGCAGCATTTTTGAAGTTTCAAATCGACCAATAAATCTGAGAAATTACTTTTCGCATTTCTGCCAACTTGTAAATCCACTGGAGAATCTGAAACATTCAATTGAGCACATGTGCAGTCGCTCTTAGCATCGTTTATGATGGAATGAAAAAAATCGTTCTTCACTTGACTAGGTCCGACTCGTTTCCATGTTTGTTCAAATTTTCATTTTGCCACACTGTTGAAAAAGATTTAGGAAACAGATGTTCGGGCTCACTGAGAATAAGGCCAATTTCCGAACTGATAGTACAGGATCAGATTAGAAAAAGTCAATGACTACGAGGAGGCTTCGTACACTTCCAAAGAAGCAGTACCGTATTTGTTGTACAAGTAGGTATTCCTTAACGGCCATTCAAAGTGGAAGGCCACATTCTCTTCGCACTTGTTTTTACGCATTGTGCCGGGTGCGTCATGCTTTCCATAAAATTTCGCCTCTGTCCCTTGGTAAAAATTGGCGATATAGCCGGCTAAAGAAAGCTACAGAAAATCATAAAGCTGGCTGTAGAATGCGGAGAAAATCATACGGCCGAGCTATACAAAGCGATAAAAAAGTATGCAGCCGGGCTATGGTTCCTATACACTTTATCACCTGGCTGTTGCTTTTTCGCCATCGATTATGAAAGGCTATAAGAAATTGTGTAGAAATTCGTGTACTTTGGAAATCATTAAGTTTGATACGGAACCACCCTAATATTTACAAAACACGCACGTTATATTTTCCTTTAAAAATATTTTATTTCTTTTTTCTTTTTATCAATTAAAACGAGAATAATCCATACAGGATGTGCAAACATTTCAAAATCATGAGTTGAATAACTCTGACTCCGTCAGAGTGAATATTAGAGCCTAACACAAAGCGGAGCGGCGACGCACTGGCGCCTACAAACCTAACATGGATACTTCACGCATTGCGCAACGCGTGAAGTATCCCTGTTAGGTTTGTAGGCGCCAATGCGCGTCTCGCGCTGGCTGCTCGCCTGCCGCACCGCAGCGTGCCACGGCGCCGGCGCTTGAAGCAACTATTTCACACTAGAGGTATTGCACAGTATCATACGAAACTGAAGGCGCTCTAATATATTAGGAAAGGCAGGCATCCATCAAAAGTGCGGAGCTTTCCTCGCAAAATACATCAAGATACTATGGCCCAAAAAGAGAGCAGTGGTCCAAAAACTCACTAAGTCCTAGCATCCGTAATTAGTGACGTTTAGCATACACTTTATCGCCTCTCTGTGAGTTGCTTAATCGCCATCGGCTATAAAAGGCTATAAGAAATTGTGTAGCCAGCTATAGCTATTGGAAATCTTACAGCCGGCCGTAGGTCTATGGTATTTTGGATCACAGATTCTACTGCCAATTTTTAACAGGGTCAGTGGGGGATGAGAGTGAGGGAAATTAGAAGAGAAGACGAAAAAAAAAATTGAATATTTTTCTTACCATACCAAAATATTCTTCTTCCAGAAGACTACTCATCTGAAAAGCTTTCGCGGTCATACAGGACGCGCTTGTTGCGTCATTCTTTTTTGAAGGGGATTATTGCGCGGGGAAAATCTTATGAGACGCTTTAGGAAAGTTTCCGCTGACTTTGGAGTCGTGCGGATTGCATCAATAATTTTGGAAGGCGTTCCTGGTGCCTCTCATATAGGCATACCTACCGTGTATGGAAAAAATGATAACTCGATTTTCTTCCTCTTCGTGGTAAAAATTGTAACTCACTTTCAGAAGACGACGTGAATTTCAGTAAAACTTGCCCGCCCCTCAAGGAGTCATATCATGTACTTTGGAGGCACATACAAAGAAAAAAGGGTACGGTGTGCATTTTGGTCCGATGAGGGGCTAGCATTGTACAACCAAATAAAAGGCCTGTCAATGGGGAACCCCGTTTCACCATTCATGGCAGAGATATTCATGAGCCATTTCGAATGCACCATCCTCAAAACCACCCCAGACCAATTAATAAAAATATGGCGCGGATTCGTTGATGACATGTTTTCCGTTATCAAAAAACACTACCTAATAGAGCTCTTGGATTTTTTGAACAGCAGGGAGAGGTTTATAAATTTCACTTTCGAGATGGAGGAAAATGGTCAAATTCCTTTCCTGGATACGTTAGTGATAAGATCGGGGAAAGAGATCAAATTCGATATTTACAGGAAACCCACTAGCACAGACACCTGTGTTAAAAGTGTAGGGTACAACCCTAGATCCCATAAATTATCGACTTTTATGTATGATTAACCGGCACCGGAGCATTCCTCTCAGTCAAGATAATTTTCACAAAGAAAAGAAAAAAAATTATGAAATAGCCATGAAAAATGGATTCGACAGAAAAACTGTAGATAGTTTACTTAGGAAAAATGAAAATACTACAGTCAATTATACAACCCTTACATCTCGAAACAAAGAGAAGAAAAATTTTAGAAGTTTTAACTATCACCCAAGAGTGAGTGACGAATTTCAAAAGATTTTTAATAAATATAATATAAACCTGGCATTTTATACATTTAACAAGTTTAATTTGAATCGACAGTTCTCCGAAAGCTTGGAGGAGCCAATAGACGACCAAAAGAAAGCCGGTATATACAAAACTGAATGTAACGAGTGTGACAAAGTCTATATCGGGCAAACAAAATGGAACGTAGACACAAGGAGTAGAGAACACATAAACTGCATCAGGAAGCAAGAAACGGACAAATCTGCTGTCTCGGCGCGGGAGAAACAACACGAAATTAAATCCCCCCCCCCCTCTCGACCTTAAAGCAAGTAAACAACCCTGGTAAAAATTGGCGATAGGAGCTGCGTTTCAAAATACCATAGTAATTCTTATAGCCGGCTAAAGAGGACAATAGAAAATCATATAGCTGGCTGTAGAAAGCGGAGCAAATCATATAGCCGGGCTATACGAAGCGATAAAAAAGTATGCAGCTGGGCACTACACGTTATCGCCATCGGCTATAAAAGGCTATAAGAAATTTTGTAGACATTCGCGTGCTTTGGAAATCATTAAGTTTGATACGGAGCCAACATAATATCCACAAAACACAAATTATATTTTCCTTTGATACATATTTTTTTTATCAATTAAAAGAGAATAATCCATACAGGATGTGCAAACATTTCAAAATCATGAGTTGAAAAACGCTGACTCCGCAAGATTATATTGGAGCATAACACAGTGCGGAGCGGCGTGCTGCCAGCGATAAGCGCGCACCAGCGCCTACAAACCTAACGGGGATACTTCACGCATTGCGGCGTGAAGTATCCCTGTTAGGTTTGTAGGCGCCAATGCGCGTTTCGCACTCTCTGCCCGCCCGCCGCGCCGCAGCGTGCCACGGCGCTTGAAGCAACTATTTCACACCAGAGGTATTGCCCAGTATCATACGAAATTGAAGGCGCTCCAACATACTAGGAATGGCAGGCATCCTTCAAAAGTACGGAGCTTTCCGCGCAAAATAAATCAAGATACTACGGCCCAAAAATAGAGCGGTAGTCCAAAAACTCACTAAGTCCTAGCATCCGTAATTAGTAACATGTAGCATACACTTTATCGCCTGGCTGTTGCTCAATCGCCATCGGCTATAAAAGGCTATAAGAAATTGTGCAGCCGGCTATAAAAGCTATTGAAAATCTTACAGCCGGCTTTAGGTCTATGGTATTTTGGAACACAGATTCTACTGCCTATTTTTACCAGGGAACAAGTACCATTTAACAGCTTGGGAAAATATTTATATCCATCGATATAAAGACAGAAGCTTCAACACTGATTTTTCGGGGGTTTCAAACCCAATGCTTAAAGTCCTCGATCATCGGAGGGGAGCTGGAGAAAGGGGAAATGTCAACCTGCGGGCTGATTATTGAAATTGATAGACAAAGCAATAGACAAAGAAGACAAAAGGATATGGAGGGATCCTATTGGTGGAAGCGGGTGGTTGCAATGGACAAAGGAGGTAGGTAATAGACTAACTAACGGCAACCCACGAGAGACCCGACAGTTAGTCTATCATTTTCCCCCTTAGTCTATGAGAACCACCCATTTCAACCAATAGGATTACTTTATACCCCCTATGTCTTCTTTGTCTATAGCTTTGTCTATCAATTTCAATAATCGGCCCGCTGAAGTCATTCAATAGCAGCAGCAGCGGTGGATCAGTCGCTGATGATTGTCTCGCGACGAGACCGTAACGCGACCGACCGGTATAAAAAACGTGCAAGTGAGTTTCTTTTATTTAAAATAAAAGATTAAATATTTCAAGGAAGTTTTTAAAAAAATTAAATTGATTAGTTTTCCGAAGGGGAAAAAATTGACAGGGCGCCTGCAACGTCGTAAACGGCGATACGTGATTCCGCAATTCGGCCGTCGATATATTCCATCTTTATATTCGAAATGTCAGGTAATTTGATCAGTTTTTCTATACAAGCAGCTCAAAAATTTCTCCTAGGATTACTAAATTTAAAAAAAAAAAAAAAAAAAAAAAAAATTCGAGTAGGCCCCCGGACCCTCCTTTTGAGCCCGAGAAATCTCCGAGGGCCGAAAGGCCGAGCCAGTCAGAATCTTTAATCCCCATTAAGACACTCTAACTTTAAACCATCCAGGTTCATCCGAGCAAACCTAACCTCTATGTATGTTTCCAAACTTTACGGAGTTACAGAGATATACCTAAGTACGTATTATAGAGGTACATTGCCTTGCTACGGAAAAACATCGTATGTGCGTTCGAATGTTGCCAAATCTCCTCTCAGAAGATATTTATTTTTGAAGATAATAATGAATTTTTTTCCTTGAAATTTTCGGATTATTCAGATCAAAGTACGAACCAAATTCTCTAAAAAAAAAATCGGGGAAATAATATATTGAAATATTTCCAAAAAAATTCTTGATTTTTCAAAGGAAATTTGGCAATGTTTCATTTTCCTCCTTTGTCGGGTATCAGATAATACTCACTTTTTCTTTTTCGCCCGATTTTGAGATTTCGGTCGTCAAACCTTAAACTAACACTATGGCCATTTCGGCTTTCACAGCCATCATCAGGTGATTAAAAGCCAAAAACGAACTAAATTACAACGAAACTGAAGTCAAAATTCGGCAATGCCTGAAGGCTCATACATTGAAAAAAATTCCCGGCGTTTTTAGCAAGGTCCGTTGGTACCTTTAACATCTCACTTTTTTTACCAATTATTGGTAATTTTACCAAGACAGACTGGTAAGCTTACCTAAAAACCGGTAGTTTTACTGTTTTTTTCAGGTAAGAATACCACTTTTATTGGTAATCGATTCCCGGTAACTTTACCATTTTATCTCGGTAATTCTACCACAGTCGATAAAAAATATTGGCGTTTTTACCAAGGTCCAGTAAAATTACCGAGAAAGTTCAATAATTTTACCGAGATTTCTCGGTAAAATTACCAATTCCATAAATGGTAAATTTACCAAGAAGAAACTGGGATCAAATAGAACCCTGAATTCTTGGTAATATTACCCTTTTCTTAGTAAATACACCGAGATTTTTTTTTTCAGTGTACGGTGTTTTTCCTCAGTACAGCAGTGCAGTTCTTCGGGTGCGACGCGACGCGGCGCGGCGTCACTGTGGCAACGGCGGGCGTGACCAATCGGAGGGCGCGAAGTCGAGGCGAGCGGTCCTGGTCCGGCACGGCGAGACCCCAGCCTCCAGCATCCGAAAGCTCCTCTTGTCTGGCCGAGGAGCGAGGAACGACCAGTAGCGTCGCTCACCCTCTCGCGTCAAGGTGCGTCCCGCGATCTACCCCTCCGCTCCGCGTGCGTGCGGCAATCTACCCTCACGCTTTTGCGTCCGAGCGCTCACCGTCCATTTTACGTTACCGAATTCCACGTGCGGAGAATTTGTGAAACAATTGTTTGACGAGTTTCCAATCGGATCGTGTTTTATGTCAGGTGTAAAACCTGGTTATTTCATTAAAATCCAAGTGTTGTACGGTGAAACTATATGAGTGTTACTCAGCGTACCGGCAACCGTCGTTATTGTACAGTGCGTTCAAAAGTGGTTTTGGCAGCAAATTGAGTGATTTATTTTCGGTTTTTCAAGAAATCGGGAAATTTGGATGTTGTTTGATTTAAAATTAAATTTTTGACGGGAATCGTTTGAAGCGTTGATATACTAGAAACTGCTTTTGATTTTACGGAGTGGTTCTTGTGGATGGTTCAACGCGATTGTTTGACGATTAATAATTTTTGCTCTGGTTTCCAAAGGGAGATTTTGGTCGATCGGTGTGTGATTTTATGATTTTTTATTACTAATTGTAAAAAAAAGACTTGCAGAGCCTTTTCACAATTTATTGTTTCAAGTGTCAACGTTTTTTAGGAAAACTTGTTCAAAAGTGAAGAAACTTCAGATTGGATCCGTTATTATTGGAATAGTAGCAAGAATTAAGTACGCTACAATCTGAAGGGGAGCAATAGAAGACCAGGAGTTTTTTTAAAGGTATATGTAGTTATCACAAAACTTTCGTAGCGGTAATTTTTTTCAGGGAGGGATCATTCTCAAGTAGATATGTCTGAGGCAATAATTTAAAAGCGGCTTACTTGTTGTATCGATAAATCGTAATAATGAGCATTAGCATGAGTAATATGTGCCCTCTAAAGCACGTCTGCTTGGCTAGGAGCGCCTTCATTATTTCATGATACCATAGGCTTTGTCATGGAGTTAGTTTAGTTGCCTGTCCGATCCAAACCCAACTGAGGTTACGGATTTCACCACATTCACTCTTCACTATGTGCCTTTTATCACATGTTTTAGGGAGGAAGAAGTGTCCATTCACAATAACGGTAGCAATAAGTGATCTAATCTTTTTATTTTATTTCTGAATTTTACGCTTTTTTATTTATGTACGCGTGGCTTGCAAATTGCCGGAGATTGCCCGATGCCTGTGACAGATATTTGCATACAAAAAAAATATTTTACATACAAAAAAAAATATTTTACATGCAATTAAAATTCCTGACTTTATACCATGATGATTCTACCTTTAAGTTTACACACGGTTGCAAACCGACGTACAAAAGGACAAGAAACGAAACAATGATGTTCAATTATCGAATGGAATTCGCTTGCGGCGGATTCCTTGGAATTTTGAAAATTCTCATATTCACTGGAACTCTTGATGCCTTTCGTCTACTTAACGGATGAGCTACTTACCTCAGGAGGCTCCCTGCGAGACCACGATGGCGAATCGTTTACCGACAATGCACACTCATCTTGAATGGGCCCGTATACTCTATCGAAATCACTCGTGCTAGAGGGAAACCATTGACATCGTACCACCGGCCACTAAAATAAAGTACACAGTGAGAGCTCACAATGAAATATAATTAACTTTTATTCATCGCAAGAAATCCCCCCCCCCAGAAAATTTCGAGCCAATACAAATAATTCGTTGCAAAGAGAAACAAACTTGCACAATAGATCAGTTTTCGGATATTGGACGTAAAAATCAAGAGGGAACTACTAGATAGGGTGAAAAATTAAGCCTGACAGTACAACCGCATCAAAATTTCACGCGTAAAACATTATTGAACGCATCTAAAATATAAACATAACATAACTGAGACATAAAGGAGGAATAAGCGTTTGTAGTGTATGAGTATGAATACTTTATAAACAGTAAATTCAAATCTCCTTGCAAAAATACTATAATCAATAAAGGCAGAACTAGCCCTTGGAAACAATCCATGCGTTAGGCAAACAATATAACTGGAGCTTGCATATTTTCTTCTTTCAAAAGAACAAAACAAAAAAAATCATATATTTGCTACCAAGGAATATTTTTTCGTGAATCAAAAATGATGCTGCTTGATGTTAGCTATTCTTTTTGCTTATCCCAAGCATTTCTTTCTCGTTCCTGGAGAGAGATTTAGCTTGAATCAAGATGAGGAAAATTATTGGGGGCAAATTCAAACATTTTGAGCCAAAGATTTATTTCTTTCAGTGTATCTTTGACTTTGTTGGAAATATGTTGGAGTGTCCTGTGGTTGAAAAGACTTTGGTATATGTTAGCATTAGTAAATGTAGGAGTTGTCCGCCAAATTTTCATGCCCAGCATATACTTAGTTTTTGCCAATTTCAAGTGAGCCCTGCGGTATGGAGGAGATTGATACCTCCATGTGCTAGTATAAATAACTCTCCTACTGAGCCCACGAAAATCTTCGTAATAGAGAATTTGCAGGTGCCCGAAATTTGATGAATTGCTAGTTTAAGTGGAAACTACTCAGTGAACCGAATACGAGGGTACCCTTGATTCTTGAATTGAACAATTATTGGAGAAGATATGACTAAATACGTGTGTTCAAATGGGAAATACCGCCAGATGACGTCACTAGGTGGTGCATTTTCTCACTTTAAAATCTATTCTTATACTATTTCCCATATTACAAAAAAATTATAAAAAATACTGTGAAATCAGCTCTTTGAGCACTTTCAGATGAAGCAATAAAACATTTGCATGCAAATTCTCCATTCCATTCAAATGTTGTTTTTTTTTTTTTCAATGAAATAATTATTTTGATAAAAATTCTGAAGCTTTTCCCCTACAATTCTCAGGAAACAAAAAAAAAATTGCAAATGAAAATCTCTGATTATTTTAAAGAGACTAATTAAAAATTTTAACAGATGAGTATATTGAAACTTGACATCGTCGAATTGTCTATGCGGCGTTTTTCCTTAGCTGTTGAGATGTTCGCGTGTTGCGTGACCTTAACGTGCCAATGTCCGACTCTTAGAGATTCGTAACGCCTTATAAACTTTCGCCACTGATTAACGCCAACCTATAAGAAAGTTTCGGTACTCGCATGAAATATTTTTTTCCTCTCTATATGAAAGCTTTACTAACCATCGAGAAAACTCGAATTCATTCGGTACACGGTGAAAATGGATTTGCCTTTATTTGGCTGGGTAGGCAAAAACGGTGTCCTTCGAGCAGCAATCTGAATAACAAAATTAATTGAAACGCATAGATACAAACCGTCCAGCCAAAGCAAAATAGTTGGATTCCCTATTCAGCCTCATGAGAACATAATTTTGCCTATTCTGTTATATGAAGGCGAACGCGCTTGATTTGAGAGCTCATACATGTGATAGAAATGAGGCAGTGGTATTTCTCGCCAGATGACAACACTGTTCTTCCTGTTTCCCAACCGCGCAATGAGCACTGTCAGAAATCTGGTGCTGGCAACTATATATTTCAGGGACAAAAGAGACACCCTCCAGCTAGGGTGCTTCAACACTCTAGAAATTCCGACGGTTGGCTCAAAGGGCTCCGACAGGACTCTTGTATAGGGGCCCCCAAAAACTAGAAAAACCCATCTAATGGAGGAATTTAGGTTAGTTAGCCCCCCCCCCCCCTCTCCCGAGAGGAGGGACCCTGAAAACGCATCAGCAGCCCTAGAACTTTGCTCGGCAATGGCGGAGGCTCTTACTTTCGGGGCAAACTCCCAATGGCGTGGCGTGCTTTGCGATATATCGATTGTTATGTCATTTAAACCTATGGAAAAGGATCGATAATCAGGGTGTTCGCACTTCGCAGCGAACACCTTGGTAATCGATTCTTTACCATAGGTTTCAAATGGCAGAACAGCGATATATCGCAAAGCACGCCACGCCACTGCAAACTCCAACATTAAACTGTTGATCTGCCTACCAGGAGGATGGCTGGATGGCTACACGGAAATAATGAAATTGCTGATTAAGCAATTTCGTAGTCAAAGAAAGTGACAGCCATATTTCAATGTAGATTTTACAATAAAAGAATGCTAATTTAACCACACCCGTGGTTGAATTAGATTTTCTTCTTTGTAAAATGTACATTTGAAACATGTCTGTCACTTTTAGTGTATTTTCCGAAGGAAATACACTATTGCATTCTCCCATGATGTCGAATCCAGACCTGAGACATTGTGAAGAGCACCGATCACGGGTCGTAGATCACGAAAATATATGCCATTCAAATTCATGTGATATATGTATGTATATATGTATGTATGTATGTATTTCCGCCTTTTTAAGATTTTTCGATTTTTGAGTAGTTATATCTTTCTTACGTTGAAAGATATTTTGACCAATTTTTTTTGCATTTTGTAGAGACTCATTAGAACTACTATTCTGCGAAAAAAATTGAAATTTGAGGCAAAAGATTTTGAGGGGTGGGGCTCAAAAGTGGGGGGAGGTCAAATCTTGTCCACTCGATAACTCGAGCGAAAATAAATATTTTGAGCTGAAATTTTTACGAGTGGTAGTTCTCCCCTAGGACTGGTTTGGTATTGAATTTGAGCTAAATCGGCCGAGCCGTTTAAAAATGGCGAGCTTTGAAAGTTTTAGGCGAGGGGGTGCGCGGCATGAGGGGAGCCGGCCGGAGCAGGGCCGCACAGTGGGTCGGGGGAGAAAGTTTTTGGACAAACTGATCGTCGCACAGTGGGTCAGGGGAGAGAAGTTTTTGGACAAACTTTTCGTCGCACAGTGGGTCAGGGGAAGGAAGATTCTGGACAAATTGTTCGTCGCACAGAGGGTCAGGTTAAATGATCTGTTCTTGAACAAAATCTCACCATTTAACCGTCACAACCTTTCGCAGCGCGTTCGCTGGCAACGTACGCAACTACCATCTTGTGCTCAAGAAATTAATTCATTCCCTTACAGATTGATCACACCCCCCCCCCCCCCCCTTCGGAAAATACACTCTTCCCGCGGTGGACGCGCGGGTCGCTTAAGAAGACAGAACAACTGGAATGGACACTCAAACTAAAAAGCGCGCGCGAAGCGCGCGTCCTGGGGGGGCTTGGGGGGGCGAAGCCCCCCAAAAAACCGGCGCGGAGCGAAGCGGAGCGCCGGTTTTTTTTAACAATTAAATTGGCAAATAAGTAATCCATTTTTTTCCGTATAACAACGTGCTGAGCATTTCGTATTGCAAACATTCCGAAGTTTGATAAACTGGTTTGGCTTATCACGCCGACCAAAGTTCAATCTATACTATAAGCTCCAAGACCTCCTAATTTTGCGAAACTGGTAACGCTTAGTTCCAGCGTTCTACCGGGCCGATTTTCATGATTTTTGCGGTTATC
This sequence comes from Bemisia tabaci, assembly GCF_918797505.1. Lineage (NCBI taxonomy): Eukaryota > Metazoa > Arthropoda > Insecta > Hemiptera > Aleyrodidae > Bemisia > Bemisia tabaci. Next base: position 15,986,164 of record NC_092798.1, read on the forward strand.
GACGGGCAATTGTGTCTAGATAAGCCAACTCTTTTCAGATTTTCAAAATATGGCCCAGGTTTTTTTATATTACGTGGTAAAGTTGCGGATTCTCCCATTTTAAACAATGTAAATTTATACTTTTTGTCATAGTTCGTTTGAGCGTTCTACTGGGCCGATTTCCATGATTTTTGCGTAAATCGACAGGTAATAGGCCCTAGATGAGCCCGCTGTAATCAGATTTTGGAAAAAGGACCCAGGTTTTTTTAAAATCACGTTATAAAAGTGAGTGAGTTTATAGAATGCTCCGGTACTGCTACCGCTATGCGCGGGAGGATGCGCAGTGGTCGAGGAGGTTGCGCAGAAGCTGTGTAGCCTGCGCATCAGCTCTACACTTATCTACACAAGATTCGCACCTAAACCCTCATGTCGAGCGGTGACCGAGTCGTCTAAGATGTCGGATGCGTCCGCTGTGAACTCGGTGTAGGTTCGATCCCCGACTCATGAAATCTTAATTATTACCTGACTATCATTGTTCATTGTTTTACTGCTATATTTCATCAAGCAGTCACTCCAAAACGCGTCCTTTTAATTTTAAAGTAATTTATAAGTAAAGTTTAAAATTAAAGTATACCTCATATCGTAATTGTTTAGGGGAAAAATAAAACTAACACTGATAGGAGGGTAAAAATAAGGCCGCGAAGCGGCCCATTGATGGCGCGGAGCGCCTTCAGGGGGTTGGGCCGCGTAGCGGCCAGGGGGCGTAGCCCCCTAGTATCCATCTATAGGCGGTTATAACGATTGTTGCTGCCCTGTAATCGTCCATCAGGAAGTTGAATTCCCGGAAGTAAAAGTTTCCACACTAAAAAAAAATTCTCGGCGTTTTTACCAAGGTCCGTTGGTACCTACCTTTACCATCTCACTTTTTTACCAATTATTGGTAATTTTACCAAGACAGACTGGTAAGCTTACCTAAAAACCGTTATTTTTACCGTTTTTTTTTCAGGTAAGAATACCACTTTTATTGGTAATCAATTCCCGATAACTTTGCGATTTTATCTCAGTAATTATACCACAGTCGATGAAAGATATTGGCGTTTTTACCAAGGTCCAGTAAAATTACCGAGAAAGTTCAATAATTTTACCGAGATTTCTCGGTAAAATTTCAATTCCATAAATGGTAGTTTTACCAAGAAAAAACAGATCAAATAGAACCCTGAATTCTTGGTAATTTTACCCTTTTCTTAGTAAATACACCGAGATTTTTTTTTTCAGTGTACCTGTCGCCAAGAGGTCAGTGGAGGGCCTCTCTCTACCTCTGACTCTACATTGTAGGTATACACGGAGAAAAAAACTTCGTGCGTGGGACCCGAAGTTAGGTCATATGGATCTCTGAAGTTTTCGGATTGAGCATCTGAACACTTAAGGTCTAACTGCCGAAGTTCAGGTCAGACGTCTGAAACTTCAGTTCTTACATCTGGAGTACTTCAGATGTGAGAACCGAAGTTTTTCGGATGTGAAAACCGAAGTACTTCGGATGTAAGAACTGAAGTTTCAGATGTCTGACCTGAACTTCGGCCGCTAGACCTCAAGTGCTCAGATGCTCAATCCGAAAACTTCAGAGATCCATATGACCTAAACTTCAGGTCCCACGCACGAAGTTTTTTTCTCCGTGTACACTTGTTCAATTCTTGAAGTGCATGCGGCTTTCTCTCCTAAATGCATGCGTATCATGAGTACTACTTCCAAACTGTGGCTTTCTCTGATTACAGGGCCATCCCGTGCTCGACTGGGCCCCGCTCGTGCGGCGGAATGATGGACGCGACGCGACGCGGCCCGGGCCTCGTTTTCGGTTTGGGACTCGGCCTCGGCGGAGTGCGGACATAAATCTGACGAGCCGCAGCCGCATCCACTCAGGCACCATGGTCGCCGTCCCGGCGGGGGCCCTCCTCCTGCTCCTGCTCCTGTGTCACCAAGCAGCCGCCTCCATCAACGCTAACAGCTCGCTTGTCTACACTAATTTACTGTAAGTTATCCTTAATGCCCCTGTTTTAGCCTCTTAATCTGCCGTTCCAAGTAACAACACCCCACGGGCATTTCAATGATGCCGGATTTCATATGTGATGGAATCTCCAGCAGTGTGTCTTGGGGGTCGTTCGAGTATCACGTGAGCCATTCAAAGGTGGAGAGGGGATCTAAACTAGTCGCACAGTATCTTACGAGGGGAGGGAGAGCAGGAGGGGGAGGGAGGGAAGAGGGAGGGTAGGAAGAGGGAGGGTGGGAGGGAGGGAATTAGGGAATGAGGGAGGGAGGGGAGGGGAGTGTAGGGAGGGTAGGGAAGTGTAGGGAGGGTAGGGTAGGGGAGTGTAGGGAGGGTAGGGGAGTGTAGGGAGGGTAGGGTAGGGGAGTGTAGGGAGGGTAGGGTAGGGGAGTGTAGGGAGGGTAGGGGAGTGTAGGGAGGGTAGGGGAGGTAGGGAGGGTAGGGGAGTGTAGGGAGGGTAGGGGAGTGTAGGGAGGGTAGGGGAGTGTAGGGAGGGTAGGGGAGTGTAGGGAGGGGAGGGGAGTGTAGGGAGGGGAGGGGAGTGTAGGGAGGGGAGGGGAGTGTAGGGAGGGGGGGAGAGTGTAGGGAGGGGAGGGGAGTGTAGGGAGGGGAGGGGAGGAAAGAGGGAGTGGGGAAGAGGGAGGGGAGGGAAGAGGGAGGGGAGGGAAGAGGGAGGGGAGGGAAGAGGGAGGGGAGGGAAGAGGGAGGGGAGGGAAGAGGGAGGGGAGGGAAGAGGGAGGGAGGGAAGAGGGAGGGGAGGGATAGGGAGGGGTGGGGAGGGGAGGGGAGTGTGGGGAGGGAGGGAGAGGAAGGGTTAAAATCCAAATCTTTCTTTTGTCTCCCACTATCAAGGAACAAAAATCACATTAAAATGGCTTGTTCTATTTATATAATTTTAGGCTGTCTGCGTTATTTTCCAAAACATGTGGGAGGAAGGGGGTTCGACCGGTCTTACGTGAGTAAAAAGAGGGAAATACGATGTTGCCTTACAAATGCTTTACAAGGGGATTTTAGAGAAGGGTCGAAAAGTCTGCCAAAATGACTTGCTTGAACTTAGGTGGAGACTGAAATGATTGTCCAGAGCACTATCCTACTGAAAAAAAACTCAGTGCCTGTGAAGCATTGGGTCGTAAGCGATTAGAATGATTTATCTCTGAAGGTGGTAAAAGCGCTGGCGAACTTTAATTACGCTTAAAACTTTTAAAAATTTTTTGAATAACTCACACTTTCACTAATTGGTTATTTTTCGGACGCGTCAGACAGCTGAGTCAGCTGATGATGGTGGCCCGGAAAAAAAAGAAATTTGACAACATTAGAATGCTTATACGTCGTTTTTCTTCAAGACGGCAGTAATCTCCTCGGCTAAAATATAAAATATTTTATTTTTCAAAAATCCAATCAGAATTCCTCTATGATTTTTCTTATTCACCCGATTAAATTCCGCTCAAGACTCACAAACAAAATTAAGAAATACACTTACGAGCTTTTCAAAGAGGTCATCGTTTTTCAAAGAAATTTGGCAACAATAGAATGCTTATACGCCGTTTTTGTTCAAGGCGGCAGTAATCTCCTCGCCTAATTCCTGCCTCCGGTTGGGGTTAAAAAGTCCGGCGGGCAGGGTGCCAAAACTCGAGCTTTTTTCGGCAGCTCGTTGCTGTTGACGAATCGAGCCTTGTGGTCTGATAATGGGGTAATGGACCAGACCGAAATTCAGAGGCCTTTCCCGACTGGACTTGACGATAGCAAAATTAGCACGGATGTAGGGGAGGGCGGGGGGAGTAAGCACTTTTGAACAACTGAGATATGGATTGCATTATGCAAAAAGGAACCAAGAGCATTGCAATGTTACTGAGATCGTACAACTTCTTTTGTCTTGAAAGAAAATCTGTTCATCAATCGACATTCTCCATTTTACACGCTAATAACTGTAAATTTAAGACAAAATTACCATGGAAATTTCATATTTTTGTATGATTACAGTCGTTTTATTGCTACGGGTGAAGTTGCACAATCTTAGCAACATGGCAATGTTCCTGGTTCCTTTTGCTAAATGCAATCCATATTATAAACTATAATGTTTTCGGTTAATGACACATAAAAGAACTGGACTTCATTTTTAAACCTAATTTTAAACTTAATTTTAATTATTTCTTAAACACAATTAAAAACTACAATGTCTGGCTAAGTTTAGGAACAACGTAGGCACCATTAGTTTCCCTATGCACATAAGTGTTTTTACATGCAGACGAGCTAGAAATCGAAGTTTCTTGTCGCAAAATGAAGTCCAACTAAGAACATATTATCAGTTATTCACTCTCCAATTTCATCGTGAAAATTGTGATTTTCTCTTGTTGCATGCAAAACTTGCCACTGATAAATTTATATGTTTCTGAATACGTATTCACCATAAAATTCGGAGGAAAAAATCACTATGAATGCAACTTCGCGAAAAAACACTGCCGCGAGGCGCTACCGAGGGTTAGACCATTTAACAGTCAGGGAGAAGGCGGCACTCGCAGCATCTTAATTTCTAAAGATAATGATAAGTTTTTAAGTAACTTTTTAAGTAACTTTAGCTTTAACTTAAGTAACTTTAAACTTAAGTCACTTTTTTTAAGATAAGTAACTTTTTTGCCTGCAAGAACTCGAGAGAGTCATTCTTTTCGATTTATCCCTTCGGATCTAATTATTTTTCCGTGAGTTTCTCAAAAAACTAAGGTTGCTATATAAAACTATTATTTCTATCGTGAAATCACCCACTTACACTGGAAAAAAAACACATTGGATCTAGAGTCCAGACTATTGAAAACATTGACAAGAAAAAATACTCTTGATTCAATCAGATTTTTGTTTATATCAAAAGGAAATCCGCTCAAATTAAGAGGCTTGGTTCTTGATTTAAGCAAAAACTGATTGAATCAAGAGTATTTTTTCTTGTCGATACATTTGAGAGTCTGGACTCTAGATCCAATGTGTTTTTTTTTTTTTTCTTTCTAGTGTACTGCTTTCTTCCGTAGCACGGCAACAAACAGACGATGAATCCTAATGCTCAATGCAATGTATGTTGTGTCAGAGCCATACTTTTGGGAAGAGATACCTCCACATCCAACAACTGCTTCCTAATGATGATTGATGACCAACGAGTCAAGCAGTTGGTTTGACAAACTCTGACAATTTGTTGAGTGGTCTGCTTGACTTGTTGCTCATCAATCATCGTTAGAGGCCAGTTGAGTGTTGAGATGACAGTTCCCCAAATAAAAGGGTAGCACCCTTCTTTTATATTGCTTTGATGAGCATGGCGCTGCGCCTGATTGTGAGTTGATAACATAGTTGTGATGATGCCATGAAATTCGTCCCTTTTTGCACCTTGCGGTTGGAAATCCTTTGCGAATTTACTCGCGACGGCAATATCTCACCTCTTCAAAACCTCCCCCTTCTCCTTTGAAATAACCATTTTCATAAATTTAATTATGATTATTTGAAATGTTCGAGAGTCGAGACGGTGCCATGACTACAAACTCCATCGCCTCCGGTAAGGAGCCTCTAAGTGTTTGAAATCAGACGGCTGTTACCAGACAGCCTAACTACGTCATGCGTTGCCTAATTTTCTCTCATTTTAATTTTTCGACGAAAAACTGAGCAACATTCTGCCTCGAAATTTTGTGGGTATACATTATTAAAAATCAAAGGGGTGCCAGAGTCTCTATTGTGGCCAAAAATCCTGACTAATACACTGAAAAAAAATCTCGGTTTATTTACTAAGAAAAGGGTAAAATTACCAAGAATTCAGGGTTCTATTTGATCCCAGTTTTTTCTAGGCAAAATTACCATTTATGGAATTGGTAATTTTACCGAGAAATCTCTGTAAAATTATTGAACTTTCTCGGTAATTTTATTGGCCCTTGGTAAAAACGTCAAAATTTTTTATCGACTGTGGTAGAATTACCGAGATAAAATGGTAAAGTTACCGGGAATCGATTACCAATAAAGGTGGTATTCTTATCTGAAAAAAACAGTAAAAATACCGGTTTTTAGGTAAGCTTACCAGTCTGTCTTGGTAAAATTACCAATAATTGGTAAAAAAAGTGAGATGGTAAAGGTACCAACGGACCTTGGTAAAAACGCCGAGAATTTTTTTTCAGTGAAAATAGATTTCGCTCCACATTCATATCACTCGAGGTTTTTGGGCGCTGTATAGACTCCGACGCAAAATTTCACTCCAAAATTTTTTACAGTGTATTTTATGATCAAGAGGAAATTCTCAGATATGTCTTAGGTATATTTTTTCTTAGTTTTCGGAATCTCCGAAAAATTAAATGAAAAATTCAAGAACTTCTAGAGTCTTATTGGCTGGCGCACCCACGTACTTTTTGTGCCCCTCGCGACGGGCCTGATGACGCCTCCGATGAGGCACTGACATTTTAAAGCAGCTCTACCCTTCCATTTGGCGCACAAATTTATAACTCTGTGGTGTTCAAAGGAAAAACGCCGCGTAAACATTCAAAAGTTGCCAGATTTCTCGTTAAAATATTAATAATGGAGATGTTGTATGTGTGAGGAATTTGCAACTCGACTGTTGTTTCTTATGTAAAAGTTTGCGAAAAACATGATGGTGCCACTGGTTTTCTCTGAAATCAACTCCCAAGCTCAAAAAAAGCTCTCAAGTTGAGCCCAAAATGGAGGGGATATCCCACCCTACCTTGAGAGTCCACCTCTACATCAAAACAAACTCTCCATGCAAAGATAGGGAGCAAATACATTGACAGGGCTGCCACTTCATTTGGGGACTCTAAAACTGAAAACACGGCATCACTGCTAATATATTTGCTCCCTATCTTCGCATGGAGAGTTTGTCTTGATGTAAAGGTGGACTCTCAGGGTAGGGCGGGATATCCCCTCCATTTTGGCCTCACTTTGAGAGCTTTTTTTGAGCTTGGGAGATGATTTCAGAGAAAACCAGTGACACCATCGTGTTTTTCGCAAACTTTTACATAAGAAACAACAGTCGAGTCGCAAATTCCTCACACATACAACATCTCCATTCGAAATTTTTGAGTACCTTTCCTCGAAATTCTCAGATATTTTAGATAAAATTGCTGATAACATCCTCTGAAAAATTTGAAGAATAGATCCACTGATTTCCTTGAAAATTCGTATTCTGTCAGGGAAATTTCGGCAACGCCTTGAGTCTCTTACGGCGTTCTTCCTCAGCACGGCTAAACCGCAGTGGCCGATTTGCGATTCGTCCGTCAGCTCAGACGTCAGACATCAGGCGACAGGGAGTAAAAAGCGGGTCGGGCGTGCTTTGCGATGTATCGATTGTAGTGCCATTTAAGCCTACGGAAAAGGATCGATAAACAGGGTGTTCGCAGAGAACACCTCGATAATCGATTCTTTACCATAGGTTTAAATGGCATAACAATCGATACATCGCAATTCACGCCACGCCACCGAGTAAAAAGCGCGTCGGGGGTCTCGGGTCGGCTCGGGGGGCGATAATTAGAAACCGCTACGCGTCAAAACGAAAGCTCGACACCGGATTGACAACCCGCAAACTCGCGCAAATTACTCACATTTGCGGCAGGACTGCAATTTACCAGTGGCGTGGCGTGCTTTGCGATATATCGATTGTTATGTCATTTAAAGCTATGGAAAAGGATCGATAAACATGGTGTTCGCAGCGAACACCTTAATAATCGATTCTTTACCATAGGTTTAAATAGCATAACAATCGATACATCGCAATTCACGCCACGGCACTGCAATTTACCGCCGCGAAGGAGGCGCCATTGCCGCCGGATACTTGCCGTCCTATGGAAAAGAGCCGTAAGCACCCCGAGATGAGCCTTGAAGCACGTAAGAGCATGAACTAACCGTGGCTCATACAGTATTGCAGTTACTGTTTTTTTTTTCGTATAACACGGCGCATTCTACCCGCCACGCTGATGAATTATCGCCTTTAATAAAGCTATCGGAAAAAATTGCCTGATATTAGATCCAGGTGATCCAGCGGGTGATACATACACTGAAAAAATGGTATGCTGTCTTAGCGCCTAGGATGTCAAAAATGTGTCTGGTGATCCTAAGATGCTGCCTTGATTGCCTACGCAGTTGAATTTGCATTCACGGGATGTAAAATTAACTGAGGGGCAGTAAAGACAGCATCTTGGGATCACCAGACACATTTTTGAAATTCCAGGTGCTAAAATAACATATTATTTTTTTCAGTGTACATGTCGCAGGCAAATAGTCAATTGAACGTCTTTATGCCAAAGGGAACTATGTTATACGCAAACCCTACGCACATAGTTCCTTTTGGCTAAATAAACCCAAATCAGGCATTTTATCAAATGCCTGAGCGAATAGTAAAGTATTCTTCCTGGATTTAAATCCTAATTCTTTTGCTAATTTTAGACAAAATAATTCATTGATCATGTAAGGAAGAAACCTCTGCAGAAATGTCCATTATCAGAGAATATTTCAAACGGGTATAGCTCCTGAACGAAAAATTATCTTAACATTTGCAACATGTCATAAAACACATAACTTTTAAAATTATAATATATAAATATATGAGGAGCACTTGTAGAGGGAGGGACGAGGAAAGTTCGTAAAGATGAGCCATTTACAATATTGAAAACCTCCGAGCTTTTCGTCGTAAATTCCGTCTGGTTTCGTTCTAAATATCGTAAACTGTCAAAATTTTGGCTATCTGCCCAGGCATTTGATAAATGCCTGATTTGAGTAACTGCCTACGATATACGCATGGACATAGCATTATAGACTCTAACTATAAGTTTTGCGCAGTGCGAAAGAGTGCACTGAAAGGAACAGGTAAAACGTATACTTGAGTCTGGATGAACTTATCAGCCGTTGGAAATTTCCATCAATCCACTATTCCACTATTTAAATGATCTATGACTATTTTAATGATCTTGGTGTTTGTTGTGTATATAATGGTTTATTTAACATTTGAGTCTTTAATTAAATGTTATGATTTAGATAATCAAACTATGAAATCCTTTTGAACAGTTTTACCTTTGGTAATTTTAGTTTTTCTAGCTTTTCCGTCTATTCGAATTTTGTATTTAATGGATGAAATAAAAAATCCTATACTAACATGTAAAGTATTAGGCCATCAGTGATTTTGAAGCTACGAATATAGAGATTTTAGTAGTTTTGAGTTTGATTCGTATATAGTTTTTAATTTGATGCGGTTGCTAGATTTTGACAATTGTTTTGTTATTCCGCTTGGCCTAAAGGTGCGGCTTCTAGTTTCGTCTGTAGATGTTCTTCATTCCTGAACTGTTCCTGCATTTGGTGTAAAAGTTGATTCTGTTCCTGGTCGGTTAAATCAATTCCGGTGCAGTAGAGTCTCAATTGGACGTACTTCTGCCAAACGGAACTATGTGCATCATGACGTGAGCCCTGTTATGCATATATTCTGATGGGCCTCAGAGCTCATGTCTTAGTGTACATAGTTCATTTTGGCAGAAATATGTCCAATTACCCGCAGTGATCGGGACTGGAGCTACCGTTGACAGTCGAAATTCATGGTTCATCCGGAATTAGACTGATTTTAATTTTCTTACATTATACATTGAATGGAGTGCTTCCTGAAAAATTTTACAAGAAAATCAATAGAACTATTTCTAAAACCTTTACAATCCGTACGAACATCGATCAGTGCTTTTAATGTTTCCAAATTTTGTTTGACTTCCTTTTCTTGGCTCGCTCCGATAAGTTTCGCTAATGAGGCGCGGTTAGTGTCTGCGAAACGCCTTCACTTTCGTGCGTATGCAACACGGGCATCCATGGAGCTCGAATAGTTGCGTCTAGGCGTTATAATGAAATTGGTTAAGTATCCGTCGGATACGACTTTAACACTGTAGCCTTCATTGTTTCTCTAGCACCTTAATTTAATGCCAGCCGGTGGCGTGGCGTGCTTTGATGCGATATATCGATTGCTCGGCCATTTAAACCCATGGAAAAGGATCGAAAAACAGGGTGTTCGTAGCGAACACCTTAATAATCGATTATTTACCATAGGTTTAAATGGCATAACAATCGATACATCGCAATTCACGCCACGCCACTGATGCCAGCGTTGCTTATTATGCCGATGAAGTGAACTAATACCTACTGATTTGTATCGCAACATTGGCAATTTCCCGACAGATGCTTTATTTAAATATATTTATTACAACTTTGCCGGCCCTCGAAAGCGCAAAAAAATTTAGGTATCGGAGCATGATTTGTAGAAATTTATTTTACTTCCTTTTAATGAGTTGTCCTAAGGTTTTTTTTTTTTTTGTTTGTTTGTTTTTTCCCCTTTTAAAAAATTTAACGTTTAAGTGCGACATTTTCGGAGAACAATCTCGATGAATCGCATGCATGGAATTTGGAACAAAAACAATGACCATTTGCGACAGAACATCGATAACATCTTAGGGCTAAATATACAAATATGGTCTCCTAGGTGCAAGGGCGGAACTACAACACAATAAATTCTGGTAAATATATTAGGGAAAATAATATTACACCCTACTTTTCCCCTCCTGAAATGTGGGCTGCGTCTGGTTGTATTTAATTTTCTAAATGACTTGTTATATACGATCTTGCCAAGTCATTATCCGACTAAATTAAGGTTAAATTAGTCCACTAAATAGATCATCTCCTCTTAAATATAAATAACCCGAATGTAGTACGTCCATATTCATGGCACACTGTATGTCTCCCTCTCCATGCATGTCTAACTATCAGGTATAATTCCGAAAGCTGAATGTATATGTATCAACCACGAGAAATGATAATGGACCACTAGATAAGGTACGAATTTCAGCATTCTGATACATGTTTCTTAACCAAAATTTTACGTAAAACACGATGCACACAACGACAATTACCGAAATTAACTCCTTACGAAGATATTTAATGATTCTTAATGCGTGAATTGAAACCACCCGCTCATGAAAACTCAATTCTCTACGTGATTCACATCGCGCGCTAAACGTTATCATGACAGTCTCTGCGATATAAAAATCTGACTACCTCAATCTTGACGCTTTGGCTCAGTTATAGCAAATTGCTTATAGTTTGAACAACACATGATGGGAAATGAACATTGCTCGATTGAGAAGCTTGCTGAAACCGTTGTAGTGGGCGATTTGACTCACGTAGAGTTTTGAGTTTCTTGTGAGCGGGCAGTTCAAATTCCTCGTAACCAATGTGAAATAAAAACGTTAATATCTTCGTTAGGAGTTGGTTTCCGTAATTTTCGTTGTGTTAATCGTTTTCTACGTGAAATTCTGGTTAAGAAACATGTATCAGATCGCTTACATTCGTACCCTGTCTAGTGGTCCATTTTAACATTGTTCTTCTCCTTAATTGTTTGCATTCCACAGCGATAAGAAATTAGTGCATATTTAATCGTCTACGATCATACGATGTATAGGTGTTTACTCATTTCATCGTCAACTGAACTTTTCAAATCGTGTTTTTCTAAAGCTTCATGAAAAGTTTTACTCATTTTGGGAACAGCAGCCCCAAAAAAAAAACCAAAAAAAAAAAAAAAAAAAAATTTCACATTTCTCTTATTTTTTCAAAAACCGCACGTCGATAATTATGGAATGAAAATAACTTTAAAGGTGCCTAAAAAGCGTTGGTATGTAATGATCGGGATATATGCCCGAGGTAATTCTTGGACAGCCTCTCAACCATTCGTTTTTTAAATTTATTATCCTTTTAAAAAAATAACTACGAGGGGAGCAGGAAAAAATCGATAAAATGCAAGGTAAAACAGCAACTAACCAGACAACACCAGCAAAACCGCCTGTTACCCTGCCGTGATAAGTAAGAAGGCCGCATGAGCCATCGGATGTTGCCAAGTTTTCTTCCATTTTCTTTTCCCTACGAATTTTCAAAGGAAGTCGCAAACATATCTCTTCCGATTTCCCAAAGAATTTTATGCGTAATTTATGCATCAGAGTCTAAAAATCTCAAGGAAGAATATTCATAACTATGGATCGCATTTAGCAAAGAGAAACCAGCACGATTACAGTGTTGTAAAAATGTTCCTTCTTCCTCGCATACTTATCTAAAAAATGTCTCAGAATAGCAAATATTTTTTGCTTCCCACCAAAAATTTGCTATTTGTACAGGAAAATAATTCTGTGAATTTTAATACTACATTTATTCAGTATGTTTATAAGGAAGGAGGAAGTTGCACGATTTTGAAAACACTGTAATCGCGCTGGCTCCTTTTTGCTAGAGTACCTATATTGAGATAGTATGGCCACTGGCGTTACCACCTCTGATTGGCTCAGCCATCTTAGGCTGAATGGAGCCCTCAGGACCCAAAAATGGCGGACGCCATAAATTAATGTAATGCAAAATTACTCAAAATGTAGTTTTCTTTGCTCATCGTAACGAGAAATTTACCCAAATGCACTATTGCGAATTCTTTACATATTTTTAAGGCTAATCGTGTGCAATTTTTGAGAAAAATTATCTTAGATGTAGTAAGGTTGGCAGCAAGGTTCCCTACCATTTATTATTAGCATAATGAATAATACAACCAGCTTGAGCTTGTGAAATATTCACTACATAAAAGTAAATAAATGAGAATATGTGAGATTAATACTAGTTTTTATAATAAAAATACCCACAATATTTTTACATATGTGACTTCCCAAAGTTCATGTAGAATCACCAGTTCAAGGATCAATAATTCTAGCATCAATCTTACTAAAATTAGGATCATATGGGTTAATCCCATATGGACCCAATTGGATCATATGGTTGGTGGGTTATCATACCAATAATATTAACTTCAATTGATCCAGATTTTCTGATTATTTAAATCTAAATAGTTTATGAAAACATTAATATGTGAATAACGGTTGGTGATAACCGTCAAAAGTTGGCAATGACCCCCCTCCCATCTACAAAAACCAAAACAAAGCACCTCCATTTTTGGGTCCTAAGCCTCTCCACGGGGCCCAGTGGCCATACTCTCTCAATATAGGTACTCTACATTTTGCTAAATGCGATCTAACTTTCCTCCAGATAAATACTTCATCGAAGGAAATTTGGCAACGTCTGAGGACTAATACGGCGATTCTCCTTAGAGTGGCAGTATTCCCCTCTCTCGATCATTCTTGCGAAAAAATTGATTTGTTTGGGACGACTAGAATGAGTATAAGGACTTGAATGCGTTTATTCGATTAGTCCTCGGGACCGCGGCGAGAGGTAGGGCAGACGGGTGCGTTGCGTATGCAAGTTTGAAGGAGCAGAGGGGCAGGGGGGTTTGTGCGGCATCAGTAGAGCGAGGGGTGGAGCGTCGTGTCGAACCGCCGGGAGCGATTCCTTTGATTGGTCTCGGGGGTAATTGCCTTCGGCGCTCAGTGAGCAAGCACTTTTATTTATCGGTCAAAAATTCTAGCGTCTTCTGCTGTGCTAAGGAAGAACGCCGTATGAACATTCGAGAGTTGTCAAATTTGTCTTGATAAAACATGTACTTTCGACGAAATTCAAGCATATTTTTCCCTAAAATTTTTAGATATTTTAGATTTCACTGCGTACATTTCGGAAAAAATATTCACAATTTTCCCAGTAAATTCGGTTTTTATCGGAGGAAATTTGGCAACGTCTGAAGGCTCTTACGGCGTTCTTCCTCAGTACGGCAGTGTAGTTCCCAGTAGACTGATTTAGTGACTACGTCATTCGATATAATATCGAACTCTTGGTTCAAACCGAGACGGACTAACATAACCTCATGTGCGAATTCTTCAGTTAATTGTGTTAATTTATTACAATTTAGTCATTGACCGGTCATAAATCATAAAGACTCATTAAATAAGAGAAATTTCGATTGTAAGAAACACTTTGACGCATCTTACCACCATGGCGCAGAGGGCACGAATAAGATACAAGTTTTCCTAGAAAATAGATGATAAACGTCGCTGTACCGACCTACGTCATCAAAAAATTCCAAGATGCCCGAAATGCAAACACCTCCTTTTTCTCCTCTATGATGGACGGCCCTTATCTGGAGCCTTAAAAATGTCTCCGGCTTGAATATTTGTACCCTGGGAATTTGAACTATAGCCACGAGTGCGGCGTTCGGTTCGCTGGAAACAACAGAACGTGCCGGGAATCGCGAATTTCACGGGCAGCGACGCGGGCAGAGGAGTCGAAGGGTTGATTGGCACACAACGTTGTTAGGAGTTAATTTGTCCATCATTGCGCTCATGCTAATGTTATTTGATGTCTATGAAATTGCTGGCTTTGCTTTGTTTCTTCCGTCTCATGACTCAGTTTTGATAGAGAGCGCACGCTGCAGTGCTAAGGAAGAACGCCGTATGAACCATCGGACGTTGCCAAATTTCCGTTCATAAAACACGAATTCCCTGGTAAACTCATGAATATTTTCCTTCCAACTTTTTTCAGATAATGTTGGTCGCAATTTCATCCAAGGTTTCTGAAAATTTCGAGAAAATTTATTGACAACTGGACCGCGTTAAACAGAAAGGAACCGAGCCACATCAGCTATTGCTAAATTTAATTGGGCAATTTAATTTATTACATGAAAACGGTTGTGCGGATTTTCGTGCAAATTTCAGTGAAAATTCTCTATGGTGCGAAGCAAATGCCTTAAAATTTTCAAAGAAATCCGAACAAACGTTCACTCGTAAAAAAATTAAGTGCCCAATTAAACTTGGCAATAACTGATGTGGCTGGTCTTTCTATTAAACTCGGTCCAACTTTTCTAAAAAATAAACATTTTATCATAGAAAATTTGGCAACTCTCGAATATTCATACGGCGTTCTTCCATAGCACGGCAGCACGGCTGCAAACTATTTGCCCACGTGCGCATTAATTTGTCCATTTTGAAATTTCAAATATTTTTTCTCTCAAGGATATAAAAGGAACATGAAAGGAGAGGCATAAAGGTCAATTAAATGACTTGCCTAGATAATTAATACGGGTTTTTGCATACGGTTTACGGTATAGTATGAAGTGCTAATCATAAGTTTAAAGATCAGTAATATCATTTGTAACTCTAAAGGGGCATTCAAGTAATACGCAAGCCGTTTTGACCGACTTTTTGACCCCTCCCCTTGTAGGGCACCCGTAAGACGACCTTTCACTCCCTCCTCCTTTAAATTACGTGATACAGACCTAGCACAAATAGCTGAACATTTTTGAATTGGAAAATATGGTTTATTTGCTTTGAAATTGGGTACATAAGACTGGTATGACTGGGTATTCTTAGAAACAACAACAACTATAAATGTTTTTAACTTAATAGACTTTATTGTGCTAAATATTCAATGGAAGCCCTATTTGATTCAGATTAATATTTTTCTCTGTGTACTAATGACTGATGAGTGATTGGTTATGACACTCCATGAACTGAAAAACGTTTTCAAACCTACCCTCCCTTCAGGTTCATTTTAATTTCTCAAAAAAGGCACCTAAAACAACACTTATAGTAGTTCAGTATTGAATAAAAATCACCGATAACCACCTAAGTATCACACTTATTATTTAAAATTATGTGAACACTCACGTTAACTGCTGCGATTTATATTAATCTGCAGATTATTTTATCTCCAGCTTATAGGCCACCTCCTTAGTGAGTAGTGTTCGAAACTCTCAGGCGGCACCAACGCGCCAAATGCGTCTAATAAATCGGCCATGGTGCCTAAAAAATGAAGGCTCTTCGCTAACGTGGCCCTAAAAAATTGCCTCCCCCTTTCCCCAGAGAAAAATCCTAGGTACTTTTTCTGTTTGATAATTTTTCGAAATTTCTCCAAGTTACAGCTACTTGTTCTGTTACTAAAACATCTTGTGTCTAACTTTTCATTAAGTGTGACATGATATTTAGGCAAAAAGTCGATTTGGCCCCTAAAAAATCTCCTATGGCTCCTAAAAATCGAGCTTGATGAGCCACATAGCTCCTGAAACTCAAGAATGAGTTTTGAACATTGTTAGTGAGGCAAAAAGACAGGCAACCGTCGCTGCACGTGTAACCAGAATACTGCCGTGCTAAAGAAAAACGCCGTATGAACCTTCAGGCGTTGCCAAATTTCCTTTGATAAAACAGGAATTTCCTGGTAAACTTAAAACTATTTTCCTCCCAATTTTTAGATAATTTTGTTCGCAAGTTTACCTAAAGATTCTGAAAATTTCGAGGAAAAATATTCATAACTTTCCTCAAAAATAAACATTTTATCAAGGGAAATTTGGCATTTCTCGAATGTTGATACGGCGTTTTTCCTTAGCACAGCAGAATAAGAGCACGGAATTGCCTACCTAGTCAGGGGCGAACCCATCTCACGCGCAAGCTTCATCAATCCCTCTTTCGAATTGCGTTTCGTGCACTCCTTAGTTTCCAATCCGATTAAAGGCAAGGATAAATTATGAGCCATTTGTCACCGATTCTGTACCTACAAAACAAGATTTGTTTCTTCTCAATCAGGGCCCGAAGCCATCAAGCGATAAGTGCCTCTCGTGTTGTTAGGAAAAAAGCTCCACAAAAACATATCTCAACGAAGTTTACGCACCGCGAGGCTGTCAATCGCAGCCGGTGCACGAAAGCTTTGCGCTGCGTCGGAGATTGAGTTGACTTTTTCCCTTTCCTTTTTTTTCAAAATTGAATAAATCACACGCTTTTATTGAGACGTTAATATCTGTGTAAGATAACTAGAAATTGAGCTGGCTACATAACAGAATTCCTGGCGCCCGCACTTAGTCAGTGTTGCCAACTCGAAAGTATATTTTCACCATTAGCATCGAAGTATAACATGTTTGACGGGCTACCTCTAGGATTCGATCGATGTGGTGAATCTGAGGGTTTTTGTGAATTACAAAAAAAATCTGTTAATTAAATGTTGACCATTATTCAAAAACACCAGAAAAATCCTTCTGCTTAGAGAGCAAGAATTGTAAGGCATAAAAACAGCATAGAATCTATTTAAGACGATGCAGAATTCCTAAATAGATATCTTCGTTGGCGTGGTTGATTTCTGGTTGCTCGATACAGATGATTGATATCAAAAACGTAATCCCTGTTCCAAAGGATGATAAAATAACGATATAGTTACAGGAAAATCGTTGCGCTATAGCCCAGAAATATCGTTAAATTTACCGTTTTTTTAAAATGAAAGGCATTTGATAATTGAAGTCTGTCAAGTGTAGTCTTGCTTTCATTGCCCCAGAAATCATAGACTCTATCTGACTTCTATCCAGCCCGTAAGTAGTAAGAACGGCTTCTATGGCCGAGTTTTTTTTCAGTGTATGAAAATTTTTGACGGAATCAAGAATACGCACAGAGCAGTTCAAGGATTAAGTTATTAGTCCTCTTTAAAAGTGAAGAATAGTATTGCAGGCGACGATTTGCAAAGTTCTTTACTCACATCATCCCACCATCATAGGTATACTTTCGTAGAATAGGTCAAAGAGGGTGAATTTTGGTAACAGGGTGCCTAGCATCAGAATTTTCCAAATTTTTCCGAGTCTATCCAGGATTTGAGGTAATCAGGATTCAATCCCGATTTCATCAGGATTTGAGGAAAAATCGGTCGTAAAATCAGGATTTGAGAAAAGTCGGCCGTACGATGGGATTATTTTATCGCGCTATTTTCGTGAGGTTACATTCGCCTTGCGTGAAGTTTTTCTCCGTAATTTTTCTTCGCAAAAAATCAGGATTTGATCAGGATTTTGAAAAATCATGAAATCAGGATTCAGCAGTAAGTTGTCAGGAAAAATGAGGTACCATCAGGTTTCCCAAAATGAAAAAAAACTAGACACCCTGCACTGAAAAAAAAATTTCGGCGTTTTTACCAAGGTCCGTTGGTACCTTTACCATTTCACTTTTTTTACCAATTATTGGTAATTTTACCAAGACAGACTGGTAAGCTTACCTAAAAACCGGTATTTTTACTGTTTTTTTCAGATAAGAACACCACTTTTATTGGTAATCAATTCCCGGTAACTTTGCCATTTTATTTCGGTAATTCTATACCACAGTCGATAAAAAATATTGGCGTTTTTACCAAGGTCCAGTAAAATTACCGACAAAGTTCAATAATTTTACCAAGATTTCTCGGTAAAATTACCAATTCCATAAATGGTAATTTTACCACGAAAAAACTGGGATCAAACAGAACCCTGAATTCTTGGTAATTTTACCCTTTCCTTAGTAAATACACCGATATTTTTTTTTCAGTGAGGTTAAACCATTCGAAAATTTGACCAAAATTCTTGTCAGTATCCTGCGGGTCTGGCAACGCGTCCGGTCACTGCCGTGGAAATATGAGCAAGATCTATGGAGAGGAAGCGATTAAAAAAATGAATCGCATATTTCAGTGCTAGTAATGGAACAGAGACAGGAGTTGTTGCCGCACGCCCACGTTGAGTTAAATTAACGAATAAGTTATAAATGAGTCGAACCGATGGTTAATTGATCTGTTGCGCGGTGTGTAAGTCTTCCCACTCCGATTCGGTGGCTTCGGTCTTTGGCGCACGGTTAGAAAAATACGATCATAGGCAAACGAGATCCGAACATTGTTGCATGTAAATAACCGATTGCGTTATCTATTCTGCCGTGCTAAGGAAGAACGCCGTATGAACATTCGAGAGTTGCCAAATTTCTTCTTTGAAAATATTTAATTTTGAGGATAGTTATGAATATTTTTCTTTGAAATTTTCAGACTTTCTAGATCAAAGTACGAGCAAAATCCTGTAAAAAATTGAAGGAGAAATAATCACAGATTTTCCTGAGAATTAGTGATTTGTCGAAGGAAATTTGGCAACGCCTGATGGCTCATACGGCGTTCTTCCTTAGCACGGCAGTATTGTCCAGCAGTGGCGTGGCGAGAATGATCGATTTCCGATATTTCTCCATATGAACCTATAGTAAAGAATCGATTATTAAGGTGTTCGTTGCGAACACCCTGTTTATCGATCCTTATAATGGGAATCAATGGCAGATGAATCGATATATCGCAAAACACGCCACACCACTGTTGTCCAGTGCTCCCGACAGTAATTTCTCTAGATGGAACGCCACCGAGCGTTATTAGGAGAGGGCAAGGGAAGGTCAATTGCACCCTCCCCCTCCCCTCTGTATGGTAAAATTTACTTTTTATATGACAATGGGTCGCGGGTCAGTTGTGCTAGGCGCAGAGTCGTGTTTTAATGCTTTATTCTTGCAGATTAACTACAAATAATAA
This sequence comes from Bemisia tabaci, assembly GCF_918797505.1. Classification (NCBI taxonomy): domain Eukaryota; kingdom Metazoa; phylum Arthropoda; class Insecta; order Hemiptera; family Aleyrodidae; genus Bemisia; species Bemisia tabaci. The sequence goes on from NC_092798.1 coordinate 16,005,425, forward strand.
GATCTGTCCATACAGCAACTTTCTACGTTATGAGCATTTACGAGATATCGCGCCTTGAAAAACTCGATTTATGACGTTATCCACACTGAAAAAAATGATCGGTCGAATTTACCATTCCTTTACGCTGTATTTCACACAGCGTGAAGGAATGGTAAATTCTACCAATCTTCAAGTCGATTCTGCCAGAGGAATGGTTACCTGTACCACTCAGTACATAGTAACGTTTACCTTTCTTCTGGCAGAATTGACTCTGAATTGACGCTGTGTGAAATACAGCGTGAAGGAATGGTAATAAATTGTATCAATCTTGAATTTTCAGTGCACCGCGGTAGTACAATAGTACATACGATGTTATGCACTACCGCGGTGGATGATATCGAAAACCCGACTTTTCAAAGGACGATATCTCGAAAAATATTCCTTAAGCTGATTTAAAAGTTGGGTTTTAAGCTTACATCATCACCTCTAAATTCAAATATTAAATAAAAGGGATTCGGCATGTTTAAAATCGTTGAGATCATAAAGTAGAAAGACAAATAATGCTCGATCTGTTGTTGCGCCCCCCCCCCCCCCAATGCGCCATCATGTTGTTCTGCATTTCTGCCCACTGTGCGGCGAGTCCATTCCTCTCGTATACTTGTTGATGTCGTTTTCTGTCTCAACTTTATGACCCGCGGTCATAGCCGATTTCAGTCAATTTCAGTCTCGGACCCATGCAAATGCTTTTCGTTTGACAACCATACAGATATTACACCTAATATACTGGTTATTTCCAACTAAAAGAGCACTTAATTCTAATAAATGAGAGGCTCGTGTCAACCCGTCTCATAGGTACTTTCGCGTCACTTATTTGAAAGACTCGCCGTTATCTCTGGGCAGTGAAAATCTTTTAACATCAAGTATGCTTAAAGACTATTTAGAATCCTTTGATTTAAACGTTTGAATTTGTCCTGAAAAAAGTAAATTAGGTACGAGGGGCGTTCAATAAGTAAGTATCCCCCCCCCCCTCTAAAATCCATAAGAATGGACCAATTTTAAAAAACTTGGGCTCAAAATCTTCCTTAGGATATTTCGAGTTCAACAAAACAAACCGCAACAAAATCGGACCATTTGCGGCCGAACGCGAGCCGTTTGAACGCGCCGAGGTGCTCGACGCTCCCGCCAAATCTGCGAGGATTTGAAGTCCGCTACAGGAGAAGAGCTTCTCTGCCAAAGCCTCAGTCGTTCATGACTGACGAAAAATCAAAGAAATTTTTGTAGAATAAGGGGCTTACCTCACTTCTCCACATAACCAGCTCGATCCAAGCAAGTCTGATACTGAGACTAAGACTAAGAGAACAGCTTTTGGATGCCTCGTGCGTGGAAGTCTTTCAGCTGACCGCGGATGAAAGAGTGGACGGCTTGTTTGACCTCTTCCACTGATTCAAAATTAACTCCTCCAAGTTCAGATTTCAGGAACGGGAATAAATGGCAAACCAGACCACCATTTATTCCCGTTCCTGAAATCTGAACTTGGAGGAGTTAATTTTGAATCAGTGGAAGAGGTCAAACAAGCCGTCCACTCTTTCATCCGCGGTCAGCTGAAAGACTTCCACGCACGAGGCATCCAAAAGCTGTTCTCTTAGTCTTAGTCTCAATATCAGACTTGCTTGGATCGAGCTGGTTATGTGGAGAAGTGAGGTAAGCCCCTTATTCTACAAAAATTTCTTTGATTTTTCGTCAGTCATGAACGACTGAGGCTTTGGCAGAGAAGCTCTTCTCCTGTAGCGGACTTCAAATCCTCGCAGATTTGGCGGGAGCGTCGAGCACCTCGGCGCGTTCAAACGGCTCGCGTTCGGCCGCAAATGGTCCGATTTTGTTGCGGTTTGTTTTGTTGAACTCGAAATATCCTAAGGAAGATTTTGAGCCCAAGTTTTTTAAAATTGGTCCATTCTTATGGATTTTAGAGGGGGGGGGGGATACTTACTTATTGAACGCCCCTCGTACATTTCAATAATTTAATTGTACGGCGAATGTTAAACGTGCCTCAGGATTGTTGCTGCCAATCAAAATTAATTGGATTAGCCACTGAATTAGACTACATTTTGCAATTTGGAACTATAAATTTTAGCCCGGTTTAAAAGCAACATATGTACAATTAGTTTCCCTATGCACATAAGTGTTTTTCCAGAAAAGTCAGAATGTATAGTTCCAAATTGCAAAATGCAGTCCAATTGATCCCGCAGAATTTTTTTTTTGTGTGTAAAACAACATAATTGTATCGTAAGATTTTAGACGTATCTCATTTTACGGGGAAATTGGGTGACTCGTAGCTTACGCGGAGCACCGGTATTGAATTAATACAACGTCGATCCCTTTTTATATTAAATCCGCAAAAAAGCACGTATAATAATAGCGAAGGAAAATAACACGAGTAGACATGATATAGAGGCAAGTTGACAGTGAAATTGCCAGACGTGAATCTCGTTTGCGGCATTTCAATTCAATTTGCGGAGTGTCTTACGCTTTTATGGTGCTAATTTCACTTCGCATTATTATCACCTGCTCCTTGATTGTTGAATCGTTATCGAATGACCTTGATCGATATATAGCATTGTTAAGATAGGGGTTTATCGATCAGAAGCATTCGATAACGATTCAACAATCGACCCGCTGGGGTTTTTGGGCGCCATACAGACTCCGCCACGAATCACCCTATTCGATTTTTAAGTGTGTATTCCGGCATCAAATTAGATTTTGGATTTTTAGTCACTTTTCCATAGTTGGAATTATTGGGAAATAAAGAGAACGCTCTTCATTACAATAAGTTGAATTTGGACATTTTTATGTATCATCTGTGTCTTTTGTGAAATTTTAACGAGGAAACACGTCGTCGTTTTCCGGACGAAGGAACATAACTCCATTCCAAGGTTGCAAAATCGACTCAAATATTCGCTTTTTTTTCTTAGAAAAGTACCTGTGTAAATTCTGCCCAATATTTTTCTGATTTTGGCATGAGATCAGAAGAAAAATCGGTGAAATTTTCAGTCAGAACCGCTCAAGATTCTTCCGGTAAAAATGCAATTTGCGAGGGAAATTTGGCAACATTGAAATGCAGTTACGTCCGTTCGCAAAGAGAACTACGATGTGTGGTTCTTAACTTGATACCCCACCTAAGTAGTCCATTACCGCGGAGAGAACGCTCTCAACAGGCGCGTTTTCAAATTTTTAGTCAAATTTTTCACTCCCCGCGCGTCCCTTCCTCCGTTTCGACGACGTAGTGTGCTGACTGCTGACGTTGAGCCTTATTTATGAACCGCGGTCGCGCCGTTGGAAAATGAGGCGGTGGATGGTGGAATTCTCGGAGCGGGCTCGATGTCGGAATTTTTGTGCCTCGGTAGCAGTGGCGTGGTGTGCTTTGCGATACATCGATTGATCTGCCATTTAAACCTATAAAAAAGGATCGATAAACAGGGTTTTCACAAGGAACACAGTAATATTCGATTCTTCACCATAGCTTCAAATGGAAAGATATCGATAATCGATCATTCATGCCTTGCCACTGCTCAGTAGCGCTCCTGAGGCCGCGGACGTAATACCTGAATTTATGGATATCTAGCCAGACGGCGGATCCAATCCCGGTAGACAGGTTTAGTGGCGTGGCGTGCTTTGCGATATATCGATTGTTTCGTTTGTATCGTTTAAACCTATTGGAAAGGATCGATAAACAAGGTGTTCGCAGCGAACATCTTAATAATCGATTCTTTACCATAGGTTTAAATGGCATAACAATCGATACATCGCAACTCACGCCACGCCACTGGACAGGTCTGTGAGCACGGAATATCCAACGAGGCCGTGATGCCGGCCCTAGTGTCCCAGCCAAATTTTTGTATCTTCACAGATGAAAAAAAAGAGAGACACTGATTCCATGAATTACGATTTGTGTAAAAATGATCGCACTTCCAACACCTCACTGGAAAAAAGTCGTATGGATTCGCAGTGTAGACTCTTGAAAAAGTTGACAAGAAAAAATAACCGTGATTCAACCGGATTTTTGCTAAGAGCCAAGCCTCTTAATTTTAGCGGATTTCCTTTTGATTCAAGCGAAAATTCGATTGAATTAGGAATATTTTTTCTTGTTAACTTTTTTAAGAGTCTGCACTCTGGATCCAGGAGAATTTTTTTCCAGCGCTGCGTATGTTCGTAAAAATAATGTAAAAAAAAAAATAACTTAAAAAAATTAATAAAAAAAAACGTGTATAACTCATGTATGCAGGGTGATCAAAAAGTTCCGCACCACAAGCATCAGGCATACCGCATAACCCTTGTAGGTAACTTCTCAACAAAGAGCGAGATAAAGAAAAATCAGGTCAAAGGATGCGACTTTCAGGTCCCTACCCCCCCCCCCCCCAAAAATTGTGAGCAAATGCCTCTGATGAGGGGCGAAAACCCTAGGGTTTACGAAGGGTGGTGCAAGACTTTTGAATCACCCTGTATGGGTAGATTTAACCGGAGCCAGCCTAAATGCATTTTTCCTAGCTTTGATGCCTCATCTCCTCCCATGTTTTATTTTTCACTGAAAACTAAGCAACAAAATGCCTTGAATTTTTCTGAGAATCTCCTCTAGGGCACTTTAAGAATAAACTCGCCGGGTCAAGTTGGAATGTCGCTCAGTTTTCTGACGAAAAAAAATTAATATGAAAGGCAATCAGGCATCGTCCAGTGGAGTCAGGCTTCTAGTTGATTCTGTCCAAATCTTTAAAAAAAGAAAGAAATAAGGCAGGCTTCCCAGTTGGTTCAACTGTTGGGAAATTTTAAAACTCAGAAAAAATGCAGATCTTTCAAAAGAAGAAAAAATAAGATCAGTGTATATCGTGATGCGATTTGTTTAAGTTGTCTCACCCGAGAGGATAGGTACTTTTCTCACCCGAGAGATTACTTTCCTCTTCCGAGAGAATAGTTTTCTCTCCGGAGGGAATATTTGTGTCTTCGGAGAAGAAACTCTTCTCTCCAAAGAGAGAGCTTTTCTGTGTTTTTCGAAATTTGTGTAAAATGATTTTTTGTCCAATGAGGCCCATATACAAACCTTCAGATTTAACACCTTAGTAAACATCCATTATACTATGCTGTCATGTATGATATCGTTTCAGTGATTATTGTATTGGAGTACGCTTGTTTTCAAATTTTCAAATTACTACTTAAGTCCTTCACTACCATGGAGTGACCCTTTTAGAACACGGAGTGCCTATCGCGGGTTGGACCGAATAGCAGCCAAAGTCCACCCGAGAGAACCCCTTTCTTACAATTATTTGTTCAATTTAGACGCATTTTAAAAGATTAACGCATGACGTGAATGCATCCAGTGGGCGTCCACTTGCTGAGTCACTTTTCAACATCCAGGCCTTTCTTTTATTCAGCGTTGGCATTCTCGGATTTTGTAGCTGCAGAATTATCGGAATGCACTTGTTTTATAATTCAATGGCTAGAAGCAAGACATAAAAAATGTCCCACGAATTCCAATGATATTACTGCATCAATACTTAAAAAAGGAACTGTGAAGTCGCCGTATCACGACGACCTTGGAATGAAAAAACAGGATAGGTTCCCCGGTTCCTAGAGACCCCAGTATGAAAAATTTCACGATGGATAGCCACGCATAGCAACAAACCATCCTGAGTACAGAAAACCCCTCAGCTAAGGCGACGCTCTCATCGTCACCGATGTGATGACGTCACTAATTTCAACAATAATTACTAAATTACAGGTAGTGGTGTAAAAAAATATTAAGTGCATGTTGGTTTTTACATCAAATTAGGCATCAATTCAATGGCCGCTTAGCGACGCACGTATATAAATTATTATTTTTCCAGAGATTTATTTTCGGATCTCAAGCTGGGAGAGAGGGGTAGGGCCAGAGGGCACTGTCCTACTGTAGATATGCTTTGACCCCTTTATGAACGAAATTTTCCATAACAAATTTTGAAAAATTTCACCTGTTTTGAAATCGCGATTTGGAAGGGGGAAAGACCCCCAAATATTGTCACGTTCCCAAATTTCCCGTTGGGAGATCTCAACTTTTGAAGGAAGTTACGCCGATTTTTTTTCTTCTTTTTTTGAAATTTTCAGATACTTTGAATCATATTTCTGGTAAAATTATGTGGAAACTTGGGAGAAAAGAATTCAGAGGGCTCTCTGTAAATTTTTTCTTCATCAAAGGGAATTCAATGAAACTGCAGAAATGCGTAGGTATCTCCGTTTGCGGCGTTTGCAGACTTTGTCATACTTCATTTTCTACATGAAAAACTACTGAATGTCATTTCTCGAAAACTTCGGACATTTATCTTCTCCATGAAAGAATATTCCGTAAAAATGTCAAGCCATGATGTTGGTTCGATCTCCTTTCAAAAAATAATAAAGAAGCGGAGGTTTCGAAACACAGCAACTCTGCCGAGCCAAGGAAGAGCACCGTATGGACCCTCAGGCGTTGCCACATTTCCTTCGACAAATCACCAATTTTCAGGGAAATTTGTGAATATATATCCTCCAATTTTTTAGAAAATTTCGTTCGTAATTTAATTTAAAATATCTGAAAATTTAAAGGAAAAATACGCATTACTTTTTTTAGAAATACATTTTTCCTCGGGGAAATGGGACAACTCTTGAATGTTCATACGGCGTTCTTCCTTAGCACGGCAGAACTGATGTCTGCATTTTTTCAGATTTACCGTCGAAATGCTCATAAAGCGTTTTTCCTCACCACCACCCCTCCCCCCTCTCATCCGGTGGCTCATCCAAAATAAACGTCATTTTTGTAATTTCCAAAATGTTTTAATCTTTGAGTGTCCCCTGTTCATCAAAAATGTCCAAGTGAGGCACCAGTTTTCTCCGTTCGACACTTCTTTTGTTCCCTCGGAGGGCACTGGAAGCAAGTGCGTTGCCCGCGGACCCTCAGTGAAGACTTCTGCATAAATTATAAGAGTCACAAACCTGCGATATGGCCAATTTTCTGTCGGAGAAAACACAATGCGGTTCCTTTGACCCCTAATATCATCAAGAAAAACAAAGAGCAACCTTGGAGGGACAGAGCTCCCGTAAACACAAACCATCCTCCGAGTCGTTTGTGACATTGTTGCTCTCCCTTCAAACTCGCGAAAAATGCTAATTTCCGACGCAACGCGAAAATACCCGAAATATTAACAGACGTTGCCGACCAGTGCGGTGAACCACTCGACCAGGGTAAGGATTGGATCGTTTCAATCAGAAGGAACTATCTCCACTGAAAGAAGAATCTCGGTGTATTTACTACGAAAAGGGTAAAATTACCAAGAATTCAGGCTTCTATTTGATCCCAGTTTTTTCTTGGTAAAATTACCATTTATGAAATTGGTAATTTTACCGAGAAATCCCGGTAAAGTTATTGAACTTTCTCGGTAATTTTACTGGACCTTGGTAAAAACGCCAATATTTTTTATCGACTGTGGTAGAATTATCGAGATAAAATGGCCAAGTTACCGAGAATTGATTGCCAATAAAAGTGGTATTCTTACCTGAAAAAACGGTAAAAATACCGGTTTTTAGGTAAGCTTACCAGTCTGTCTTGGTAAAATTACCAATAATTGGTAAAAAAAAAGTGAGATGGTAAAGGTACCAACGGACCTTGGTAAAAACGCCGAGAATTTTTTTTCAGTGTCCGTTGTGACTTAGATCTTATCTGGCATGTACGTATTCTCATGGGTCTGAGGGCAAAAAAGAGTTAGTTCCTTTTGATTTAAATACTTCTTTTTAAAGCACCACTCAACATTAAACAAGTTTCTTCCACAAGATCTCACGCAAAATCCGTCTGGCGTGGTTTGAAAATCAGCTTATATTTGAGAATTAGTGTGGTTTTTTTTAGCGCGTATACGTATAGTATACCGCCTTTGCGATCGTTTCGACCCCCCACTCGATACAATAACCGAGTCCCTTAGTTCCTTACCGAAAAGTGACTACCGCGAACTTCTGAGATTTTCCAAAGCGTGTAAAAAGTTTATTTATCCGTCAATAATTATGATTTAAAGTTGTTTCTCATTCTGGGGCTCATTAGTTTATGTGCAGTAAATACCAAGAGTCTACGTTACTTGGTTTTTTTAAAAAAAGCCTAAGAATGCGACGCGCTGATTTAAAAGATGCATATATAAGCGGAAGCAAGCGAACTGATTCGAGGATGGCTGATCAGGTCGGCACTCGTTGAATGAGAATTTCACTTCTTCGTTTTGTTTAAAACGTTGCTTTGACAGATCTCCACAATCCTGTTATGATTTTCAAAATTTGGTAGCCTTGCTCTGATAGCCGGGGCCAGCAGGATAGTGGTAAGTGCAATCTGTGATGAGCCTCGAGACTCATTAGACCATGTGCTAACCGTGGCCCATACAGAAATTCACTCCCCTATCAGGCCAAAACAGTGCACAGGCAGGCACAAAACCCAGGTAGTGTCCCGGTCCTGGCTCGGTTCGCCGCGTCGCTTCCCAGCTGAAGAACAAAAGGCGACCCTCGCGGTCCTCGTCACAGTCAGACCTAATTACTTTCACTCGATTACCCATTTCACCGTCACTCTGGGATCCATCAAATTTTCGAAAAAATTGTTTCGCGAGCACTTAGCAATTTTTCCCTTACTCTCCGTTCAAAGACGAATTGAAAGAGGTCTCATCGGCCGAATAGAAGAGAAGTTACAGTATTCGAAATCCGAAGAAATCAACGAAACTTCTCCGAACAAAAAATAAAATGAAGGGGAAAAAAGAAATGTATAAATTACAATTAAATATAATTGACATCAGAATTTGGCAAGCAATTCAACTATATAACGGAGAAAAAATTGGAGAAATTACAAAAAATTCGCCTCTTGCAAGGGCTTCCTTGTAAGAATTTTGATCTGAAGGCAAGGATTGAATACCAGCGCAATACACCATACAATACATGGTGTGCCTGAATGAACATTTTTTTTTTTGGTGTCAAAATCGAAAATTCTTTATATTTTTGAACTACAGTGTCTCTTGAGTCGTTTAAGCCAAAAAAAAAATTCCGTCAAGATTCTGGAAAGTAAAGGCGCTTTAAAAGTATTCTGGGCTATGTATCCTAACTGTGTCCACACATGGTTTCTGTTTAGCATATCCATGTGTAAGTATTTTTACACGTAGAATCTAATTTTCACGTCAGGGAGTCGACACATCTCGATTTTTTCGATTTTATACGGAAAATTGATGGTTTTTCGGGATTGAAATTATTATTGTTTCATGAAAAATAAATGCACCCAAGATGACTGTAGCATATTGATTTTTATATATTTGCACCTACGAAATTGGTTGGTAACTTCAACGAGTGAGTGCATCGACTTGGTATATCAAGTTTCTGCAATTTTTCACGGAAAATCGGTAGATTTTCGGGATGTAGATTGCTTACTTTCAATTCATGAATGAATAAAGCATGGACATGGTTGAACTTCTTTGTATGGAAATACGTTTAAAATAACAAAATCAAGACATATTTAATGCAATTACATTTATATCGAGTCAATTTCTTTTCAATAATATATCGGGATTTATAATAGGTACCGGTGATTTGGATATTTTAGCCCCAAAAATACCTTTAAATCGACTGTATCTTTCAGGAGTTCGACAGAATTTTTCCTTTCTTCGCTTAAATTATTCCGTAGCACTTTTCTTTAAGAATCTGATAAGATATTGCTGAGGGCAGATCAAAAAACTTAAACTCGTTCGAATGGCTTTTATATTCACAATACACGGTCTCGTCAAAGTGCGTCGTCGAAGAGTTGGATCGTATGAATTCTCTTGTTGTGCTACTTGCCTATTTTGAAATCTCTGTAAATGAAAACTAAAGGGGTTGATATGTGTGAGTTAATGACGCGCCTTATCAACACATTGTGTTGGAGTTCACTGCTTGTTTTTTTTTTTTTTTTTTTTTTTTTTTTTTTTTTTTTTTTTTTTTTTTTTTTTTTTTTTTTTTTTTTTAAGTTCACACTGGAACCATGGAATTCCGACTCTCGGCTGCCAAAAAAACCAAAATTAACGGAGCGTGTGGGTCAAATTGGAGAAAAAAACCTTGTACGATCTGGAAATAACTGGATTTTGGCTCCACAAATATATTCCTCTGTCTGTAGTACTATGTGTTTCTTAAGCTGTCAAGAGAAATGTCAACCTTCTGAGAAAATGCTTCCAACTTAAATCACAATATAGCTTATTTACTGAAAAATAATTGATTTGAATTGATTTTGAACACTGAAAACGCTCAATTCTCACTTCGGAGTTCAATAGAGGCGTCATGTCAGCCTATGGAGGCAGGGAGGCAAATTTTTATCAAAAGTTGGCAAAATTAACTCGGTGGGAAGTTAGAGAGTACAAAAGTTCAAAAGATGTCCTAAAATGACTTGTTACTGATCAAAATTGCCCAAATTTAAGGTCAATTATAAAATGCAGAGGAGGGGCATTATCCTATTTCTTGCCCTTCCCAAATGTAGAACCTGGAGTTTGATATAGAAGTTTTCGATTGGTTCACTACGGTTTGCGGGAGATTCGGTTCAAAATACGGGAGTTACAATGCTCAATTTCTTACCCAGTCAAGTGGTCCATTCAACTCTATCACAGCCCTCCCCTTTTTATTTCGGCAAAATCAATGCAATATGGCAACCCTGCGACCGAAAATCCTTCCGAAGACCCGCGCCACGATTCGCGAATAATCGCGGTCGCACCGGAGTGAACATAAACATGAGTTGTCGTCCCCCCCTTCGCATACTCCGAATGTATGATAATGAGTGCGGATTTACATCTCAAGCACCTTTTTCGCATTCGCAGTCATAATGCGCCTTTCAGCGCTGGGCTCATGAAATTGCACCCGTTGAGGAGCTGCGCTCACGGGGTACGTCCTTCCTGCCATCAGTGGCGTGGCGTGCTTTGCGATATATCGATTGTTATGCCATTTAAACCCATGGTAAAGAATCGATCATTAAGGTGTTCGCTGCGAATACCCTGTTTATCGATCCTTTTCCATAGGTTTAAATGGCCGATCAGTCGATATATCGCAAAGCACACAACGCCACTGTTCCTGCCATGATAGTGAAGAGAGCAGCTCTGCCGTGCTAAGGATAAACGTCGTACGAGTCTTCAGATGTTGCCACATTTCCTTCAATAAAAATAGAATTAAGGTGATTCGATGGACGCCATATTTTGTGTCAGAACGGCATGCGATATATCACATCAATTGCCATTTCACCATCATCACCATTTTTTCAGCGACTCGTCATTTTTCTCCTGTCAGGATACTAGAGCACTCACTTACCAATTTTAGCAAAGAAATTCAACATAATAAAGGCATGGTTTTTTTTTAAAGAGAAAATATCGCATTCGAGTGCAGTTTCGATATCACTATCGAATGCGATATTTTCTCTCTAAAAAAAAACCATGCCTTCATTTACGTTGAATTTCTTGCTAAAATTGATAAGTGATGCTCTAGTATCTGACAACAGAATTGCGATCTCAAAATTGGAGAAAAATGACGAGTAGCTGAAAAAATGGAACCAATTGATGCGATATATCGCATGCCGTTCTGACACAAAATATGGCGTCCATCGAATCCCCTTAACCAGGAAAATTGAGAATATTTTTCCTCAAAAATTTCAGACAATCTTGTTCGCAATTTGATATCAAATACCTGCAAATTTTGAGGGAAAATTTGCATAATTTTCCTCAGAAATACATGCTTTATTTGGGTAAATTTGGCAACTCTATAATGTGCATATGGCGTTCTTACTCAGCACGACGGAATTAGTGTCAAATTTTCGAAATCGAGTTTCCTTCAAAATGCGTCTAATCTCTTTTAGATGAAATCACTGAAATAGCTGAAACAGCAAAATTCATCTTCATTTTATGAAAACGAGCCATATGAGAAAGCCATTAGTGCGTGAAAAATGACGTAGTTTTCAGGCAAGACAGCAGTAAAGTACACTATTCCCCCGAAGAGCCAATGAAAACAGAGCTTTCAAGTTAAGTTCCGCCCTCTTCTGCTAATTTCAGACCTGAAAATGTGGTTGTTGTATGTCCAAAATGCAATCACGAAATCATGCATAAGGTAGTCTTTACGCCTACGGCTGTCATGCCTTACACTAGCCTAACATGAAAAGGGATGAAACCCTTTCTAAGCACTTCAAATAAAATTGGTTGATTTTTAATTATCCAAACGTTTTCCAAGAGTCTTCCGGATGATTATTGGCAATGGGTCAGTTGCACTGGTCACAGAATCTGTTTTAATGCTTAATTCTCGTAGATCAGCTGAAAATATAATAGATCAGTCCAAACAGCAACTTTCTACGTTCAATATTAGCCGAGATATCGCCTTTTGAAAAAGTCGGGTTTTTGAGATTATCCACCGCGGTAATGACACCCTGGTTTCTTCCACCTTGCTTTCATCCGAGTTTAACGTTGAACAACCAGTACAAATGTCCGTCCGTTGTTTCCCTTTCTGAACTTATAATTCAATCAATTTTTTTGGTGAGAACAGTTCAAAATTGCTCCTGAGACGACTCGATTTTCCAAAATTTTCCGGGAGCTAAACAATTTCCACAAAACCTCCTTTGGATCACATATCCCTCTTGGTGGGGTATCTTTAAGTCACCCTCAGACCTTCCCTTGGTGGAATTTCTTCAAGTATAGCCCCCAGACCGTCTTTTGATGAGGTGTCCTTTTGCCGCCCCCCCCCCCACAAAAAGTTCCTAGTACTGCCCACGGTGGTGTTTCTATGGGTCACATCGAATTCCCTTGACGGATGATGGGGCCGACGTCAATCGGTCACCGACTTGCGCGCTTCCGTAAAATCAGACTGACCACTTGCGGGCTGATTGTTGAAATCGATAGACAAAGAAGATAAAAAGGATTTGGAGGGATCCTATTGGTGGGAGCGAGCGGTTGCAATGGACAAAGAAGGTAGGTAATAAATTGACTAACGGCAACTCACGATCTAGAGACCCTTTCTTTAGACCTTCATTTTCTCCCTTAGTCTTTGAGAACCACCCAAATTAACCAATAGGATCTCTCCATACTCCTCCGGTAAAAATTGGCGATTGGAGCTGTGTTTCAAAACACCATTGGAATTCTTATAGCCGGCTAAAGAAGGCTACAGAAAATCTTATAGCTGGCTGTAGAATGCGGAGAAAATCATACGGCCGGGGTATACGAAGCGATAAAAAATTATGAAAAGCCGGGCTATAGTTCCTATCGCCGGGCTTTACACTTTATCGCCTGGCTGTTGCTTTTTTGCCATCGATTATAAAAGACGAAAAGATATTGTGTAGAGATTCGTGTGCTTTGGAAATATTTAAGTTTGATACGGCACCCTCTTAATATTTTTACAAAACACACATTATATTTTCCTTTAAAACAATTTTTTTTTTTCATCAATTAAAACGAGAATAATCCATACAGGATGTGCAAACATTTCAAAATCATGAGTTGAATAACGCTGACTCCGCCAGATTAAATATTAGAGCCTAACACAAAGCGGAGCGGCGACGCACTGGCGCCTACAAACCTAACAGGGATACTTCACGTATTGCGTAACGCGTGAAGTATCCCTGTTAGGTTTGTAGGCGCCAATGCGCGTTTCGCGCTGGCTGCCCGCCTGCCGCGCCGCGCCGCAGCGTGCCACGGCGCTTGAAGCAACTATTTCACACCAGAGGTATTGCACAGTATCACACGAAACTGAAGGCGCTGTAATATTTTAGGAATGGCAGGCATCCATCAAAAGTACGGAGATTTTCTCGCAGAATAAACCAAGATACTACGGCCCAAAAAGAGAGCAGTTGTCCAAAAACTCACTAAGTCGTAGCATCCGTAATTAGTAACATGTAGCATACACTTTATCGCTTGGCTGTTGCGTAGTCGCCATCGGCTATAAAAGGCTATAAGAAATTGTGTAGCCGGCTATAGAAGCTATTGGAAATCTTACAGCCGGCTGTAGGTCTATGGTATTTTGGAACACAGATTCTACTGCCAATTTTTACCAGGGTCATCATGTCATCTTTGTCTATCGCGTTGTCTATCAATTTCAACAATCAGCCCGCTGCAGTAAAATATTTCATTTTCCATACCTTGACCGGCAGCTTCTTCGGCTTTCTCACCCCGCATCTCTGGTTTTCTCTCCGGAGCACGCATGCACGAGTCCAAAGGCGGGCCCAGAAATCCCTCCGTCTCCATGCCCGACGAAAGCTATCACTGCAAGTGCAAGAGAGAGCCCACACTCGGAGGATGATCAGGACTGTTTTGATTGCTTTGGCCTCTGTCCTGGACTAACCACATTATACCCGAGCGGTGGGGAAGAGATGGAAGCTCTCGTGAATGAGCTACCGCCGTATTCCTCTGACTACGCATCTATCTCTGTCTCCCTGGCGCGTTTCTTGCGCCGATATCCGCTGTCTCTCTCGGACCCTTCCCGTGGCTCATTCATGTTAACGACCCACCGCGCCGCTGAGACCATTAATCCCACTCATATACGTCCGAATCCTTCCCGCCCCATCGGTGTCATTTCATTCAGCTTAAGAACTCGAGTTATAGCCACAACTCTCCATCATCGGCCGACTTAATTCTTCGAGCTTGATCGGTCAAAGAAACCAGAGTATGCTAAGCACCTGTATGAGTATGTTCATATTTGTGCCGCTTTTTGATTGGTTGTGGAGATGGACTTTCCGATGAGATGAACTCTTACCGCCCTTGTATAAACTAAAAAGATGGCATAGGCGGTTCCGTTCCCTCGTGATTGAGGGCTCCAAGATGGGGTTGAGCTAGTGGCGATACGAGAATGAGCGATTATTCTATCGATTCATCCCCATTTGAAGCCATGGCAAAGATCGATTATTAAGGTGTTTGTTAGAGTACATGTATGCGAGAGAGTATTGCCGTCTCTGAGCCGCTCTCTGATTGGTTCACCAGTTTTAGGCTATCATGGAGCTCCAAAGTTGACTCAATGTAAATAAACGCGACTCAGAGGAACGCGTATTAGCTGCTGAGAAATGAATGGTAATCACGCTCAAAGCTTAATTTTCTGCAAAAATATTAATCAAAGATCGATCCGAGCTCAAGTCAGAAGTTGGATTTAAAACAAATTCTATCACACCCAAAATCACGTCTAGAACTTTGTAGAACTTTTTCGCCGTCTTGTTTGTTTACATTGAGCCAAA
The DNA here is from genome assembly GCF_918797505.1 of Bemisia tabaci. NCBI lineage: Eukaryota > Metazoa > Arthropoda > Insecta > Hemiptera > Aleyrodidae > Bemisia > Bemisia tabaci. The sequence continues at coordinate 16,020,624 of NC_092798.1, forward strand.
CTAGGAGCGGAGGGGCTGGGGTTTGTTTACATCGGGCCACTTTGGGGCTCCATGACAGTCGACCAATCAGAGAGCGGCACACTTTTTCTGTATAGTAAAAGGATTGAGATGGCAATACTCTCCCGTGTACAAGCACTCTAGTGTTTGTTGCAAACATCCTTTTCCATAGGTTGAAATGGTAAAATAGGATATGAAGTAACGAATTTTAGGGATTCAAGACTTAAGGAACTGTAGCTCTGAATGGGAGCACTCGTGCACTGAAAAAAAAAATCTCGGTGTATTTACTATAAGAAAAGGGTAGAATTATCAAGAATTCAGGGTTCTATTTGATTCCAGTTTTTTCTTGGTAAAATCACCATTTATGTTTGTAATTTTACCGAGAAATCTCGGTAAAGTTATTGAACTTTCTCGGTAATTTTACTGGATCTTGGTAAAAACGCCAATATTTTTTATCGACTGTGGTAGATAAAAAATATTGGTAAATATTTACCAATAATTGGTAAAAAAAAGTGAGATGGTAAATAAGGTACCAACCGACCTCGGTAAAAACGCCGAGAATTTTTTTTCAGTGTGGAAAAAAAATGTCGAAGAAATAAAGAAAGTTTCATTCCGACCCTAGAACACTCCTCTGGAGTCTTAAGTTCTTAACGTTCGACTCTGGGACATCCTGTATTTGGAAGACAGAGACCACCATGACTCTAAGTGAATCGATGCCTGCTAAAAGGGCGTAAGTCCGAAACTGATGAGTCCTAACGCCCTGAGTAATCAACGAAACCAGGGCTCGTGGGTTTTTGGACTTACGCCTTTTCAGCAAGCATCGATTCAATTATGAACTCATACACTGCGGTGCTTTTAATGAAGAAAATCAACACTGCACACTAAAAAAAGTGTGCTTTTTCGAAGCGTTACATCCCGACATCCGCAAGGTAAACTTTATAGCGACACGTACAGCGGAGCTTGTTTACGGGAAGGTGTTGGCTCAACGGCCGGTCACACCTTTCCAGACAAACGGCGGAATCCTAATCAAATTTTTGATGGCGTTCCCACAATCATCCTCCGCTCGAAATTACTGGAGTACCCGTGCCCCATAAACCTTGACCGGTTCACCTGTTCCCCTCACGGACCACGGACTCGGTAAGACAGAAATCGCGTCGCGCAGTGGATGAGAATGGAGGTTTCATGGCCACGTGTGGTGACCAACTTTCGCACTGAAAAAAAAAAATATCGGTGTACCTATTTACTAAGAAAAGGGTAAAATTGCCAAGAATTCAGGGTTCTATTTGATCCCAGTTTTTTCTTGGCAAAATTACCATTTATGGCATTGGTAATTTTACCGAGAAATCTGGTAAAATTATTGACTTTCTCGGTCTTTTTACTGGACCCCGGTAAAAACGCTAATATTTTTTATCGACTGTGGTAGAATTACCGAGATAAAATGGCAAAGTTACCGGGAATTGATCACTAATAAAAGTGTTATTCTTACCTGAAAAAAACAGTAAAAATACCGGTTTTTAGGTAAACTTACCAGTCGTGTCTTGGTAAAATTACCAATAATTGGTAAAAAAAAAAGTGAGATGGCAAAGGTACCAACGGACCTTGGTAAAAACGCCGAAAATTTTTTTTCAGTGCGTGACTCTTGAGTTTTGACGTCAGTCAGTCTGTATCAAAAATAAAACCTTTTCCTCCACTTAAGACGTGTCTCTATCCTGAACGATGTTCTCGTAGATAAGTTGGGATCTTCGTGATCAAGGTTTGATTACATTTCAATTAGTATTAAAACTCGCAGATGTTCGCTCATACGTCTATATCTGACATTTTTTTAATTTAATGTATCAATGAGAACTTTTTTCATCCTTTTCGATTCAGGGGCGTACTTTGACCCTTAAAGGGGCGCGAGACAGACACTTTGAGGGCGCCGCCACAGGGGAAGGAAGGGTCTGGTGGGGAGTGCGGGGGTCCTCACCCGGAAAATTTTGAATAACAAACCTTTTTAGACGCAGTTTTAAGCCATTCTGAAGAAAAAATAAATGAAAAATGGTTTCGCATATTCGAGTCACTTTACGTGGTTTTAAATGAGGAAAATTGCACCACAAGATCTCAGCACCACCTTCGGTACACCAACCTGCCTTGTTCCCTTACGCACTTGTCCGAAAAGGGGCGCCCTGTCTCTAAATACGAAAGCATGCTCTCTTTTAACAAGAAGGCGTCCTCTCACATCTTCATTGTTGCATGATTATTATTATTATTATTATTATTTTTTTTTCATTTTCTGGAAAGCAGTAGGGCGTCAGGGCGCCTGGGCGGGAGGGCGCACCGGGACATGTCCCGGTGTCCCGGTGGGCCAGTACGCCCCTGTTTCGATTTGATCATAGAGGATTTCGGAGACTTCCGTTAGTCAAAAAATGATAAAAAGTATTTCAGCACGTTAAATTTTTCCAGAATTGTTATTGTTAACCATGACACCTGCAGGATGGTATCGACTTAAACTTTGGATCTCCTAGGTGTACTCACACTGGCTCTATACTTATACATATCGACGGTGAAACTACCAAACCACGTATCTCGGTTTGCGACGTCGCAGACTTCCTGTCATACTTTATTTTTTAAATGGAAAACTACTTAACATCCAGTCTTGAAAATTTCTGTGATTTTTCCTCTTTGTGCGGAGAAAATTCCGTGAAAATTTCAAGGAATGCTGTTGATTTGTTTTCCTTTTAAAAAATAAAATGTGAGCGTAGATTTTTAAACACCGCAAACGAGATACGTGGTTTGGTAGTTTCACCGTCGATATTTAGACTCTTCAAAAGAATTTCTGATTTTTATGGTTCGCTGCAGAGATTTAGGAAAGGTGTCTTTGTGTCTTTGATCCTTAATGTTGCACTCAGAATCGACCTAACTGCGTACATCGAATATTGTCCAACTTCCTCTCATGTTTTTCTTCCTTACAAGAAGACGAGCAGTGGCGTGGAGTGAATTGTGACACATCGATTATTAATGTAACTTAAACCTATGGTAAAGAATCAATTATTAAGGTGTTCGCTGCGAACACCCTGTTTATCGATCCTTTTCCATAGGTTTAAATGGCATAACAATCTACATCGCAATTCACACCACACCACCGAAGACGAGGCAGCATTCTGCAATGAGATGTTACAAGTGAATTCTTTAGATTCCATGGAAAAATCACGGAAAGTCTCAAGGCGCTATGTTTCAAGGGAGAAAAAAATAATATGAAATGCAGTTGGGCCGATTCTGGAGTAGTCCGTCTATTTGTAAGACATTCTCTCTGAATTCAATTTTCCAATTTTTTCCCGACATTTTCCCAGGAGTGGAAAAATCGGAATTGGTGGACCCACTGTGCAGTGGTTCAGAGGAACTGACTCCAGAGGGCAGCCAGGGCCGGCGTCGCTACAATTTAGTGGTGCGGCGCCTTGCGCCTGCGTGCAGATGAGCTCGTGTCAAATCGCGAACTAAATTTTCACGCATCAACGGGGAGTTCGCCGAAAAGCTCGAAAATACATTTTACTTTGGCAACACATCAAGGTGTTGAATATAGTTGTTGCTCCTCACGCCACGCAGCACGCTCTCACGAAAACATGGTTTTTATGCGGCGAATAATTTACTTTGCAGCATGTATCAACAGTGTTGATCTCTCCATTAACCACTTCATAGGCGGGAGTAGACCAGTGCCGGGCATTCATCATCGCTTTTATGTCTGTTTTAAGTTTTTCTCCTCGTCTTCGTCCATGTTGCCACGCATGATTTTGTGTCCGCTCGACGCCAAAATGGAGGATTTAAATGGTGTTGGTGGTAGTGATGCCATAAGGATGAAGAAAAAACTGCATCCCAATATTTCACAAACATTGAGATCACCAACACATTTGCTGAATTACTGATTTCGCTTTAAACGTTAGACATAAAACGGATTAATTACGCTTGGGGCTACATTTCAGCTGTTTTCTCTCCCACACGTAGCATTTTTCAACGGAAAAATCGCGATATCTTCAAATTGAGTCGCAAATTTTTCCCGATTTTTTGGCGATAAAATCGCCAGGATCATCTACATCTGAGCGATTATCCTCCATTTTGTCGCAATTTTATCTCTACAGAATTGCGTTCAGTAAAATCGAAATTTTATCTCAATTTATCTCGAATTTTTGGTCAATAATAGGTATTGCAACAGATCGCCGTCGATAAAATCGTGATTTTATTGCAAATCTATGCGATAAAATTGCAATTTATCGCAATTTTTATCAGATAAAATTGCAATCAATCGACGTTGATAAAGTCGCGATACATTCTCCGATCAAATCGCAACTTATCTCCATCACTGCTACTGAGGAGCATCTGTTTTTTAAACCATAGCCGAAATATGCGAACACAAAATATTGCGGTCGGTTGGTGAAATAGAGGTTAATTTTTTATCTTTTTAGCTTAATTTTTGGGTTTACAAAATTTGTGAAGTAACGGCTAAAAGCCTTTATTCGTATTCAATTCGATTTTCTCTGATGAGAGCTTATTCCTCACTACACTGTGCTCTCCCTAGGCAGGGCAGAACAACCAGTGGCGTGGCGTGAACGATCGATTATCGATGTCTCGCCATTTGAAGATATGGTGAAGAATCGATTACTTAGGTGTTCGCTGCGAACACCCTGAAGATCGATCCTTTTCCATAGGTTTAAATGGCAGATCAATCGATACATCGCAAAGCACGCCACGCCACTGAGAACAACTGCTCTAAAATCCTAAACGCGGAGTTTTCTCTTTATTCTGCCGTGAATAAGGAAGAACGCCGTATGAACCTTCAGGCGTTGCCAAATTTCCTTTGGTAAATCACGAATTCTCAGGAAAAAATGTCAATAATTTACTTCCAAGTTTTCTTATAATTTTGTTCAAAATTCACCTGAAGTTTCTAAAAATTTCAAGGAAAAATATTCATAGCTTTCCCTAAAAATAAGCATTTTTCGAAGGAAATTTGGCAACTCCGAATGTTCATACGGCGTTTTTCCTTAGCACGGCAGTATTAGGGTAACGCTAACGTCATGCCTCGCACCTTCACCGCCTTTGTAACTTAAGCTGAGGCAGAGGATACCTTTGGTCCTTCCGCGTCGAGTGGGCACCGTAGCTACGAACACCGCGCGGCAGAGAGCTTTGTCCCTTTGAGTGAGCTTTCTGCAGTCGCTTCACACGTTCTTAAGTTACCCACGGTGCCTTGATTTTAGCTTGAGCCATCCGACCCTTGAAAAGGCTCAGGTTTTACTACATGCCGTCTTTGGGGGATATGTTTCACGGAGCATTGCTTGGCGAGGCATCCCACTATTCAAAATCCTCACTATACTAAAAAAATCATTTTCAAGACGCTCGGTGGACGGGGGTGAGGAAGGAGAGTAAGACGGTCCAAAGGTCGAATTTCAAAGAAGGAATCAAAATTCAGAGTAAGGAGAAAGTCATTAAAAATATCGTTTGGCGGGAAATTTTTCTCTGAAACATCGTTTTGTTATTCAATTAAAATTATTAGCTCATTAACCACGGGCGAATTCGACGATTTCGCTGGCCACGAAGCGGGCTTTCGGGGTGCGCAGCGCCCTGAGGGTTGGGCCGCGTAGCGGCCAGGGGGCAGATCCCCCTAGTAAACAATCAAATTTATTCCTATTGTAGTAACTCCGACAGGTGTATGATGGAGAACAAACGTTCGGTTTTTAATTAGCACATTTTACCACGAGTTTTACCAGCGAAAAGATTCATTCATCATTGATGTATCAAATGACGAGTTATTATATCGTAGGTATAGTTGATAAAACTTCTTTATTAAAACTCGCATGTAATGAGGTAAGAGCGAGTGATACAGTTAAGATAGTCTCTAATTTTCTGCCACTCTCCTTGCCTAGGAATTGAAATGAAGGCGAAATGAAGAATTAAAGTTGAAGTCCTACGCTGATGAGCGTAGGAGCGTAGGAATGAGAATGTAAGGAAAGTTACTCCCACTTTGCAAAAACTGTAGGCCTTATCCGCAATTTAGAAATTGTCATATATGTGACGGCGTAAGTCTGCAAACACATATCTTGCTTGCGGAGTCTGAAAATCTCACGCCAACTGACCGACTGCAGACTGCAGTGCGTTTGGCGCAGTGCGAGAGGTATTCATGCAGTCTTGTGGGAGCTAACATGGGCTAGACGCTGACCGCACTGTTTGGCGCAATGCGTGAAGTATTCCTAAAGTCTTGCAGGCGCTGATATAAATTCAACGCTTGCCGCACTGTGTTCGGCGCGATTATTCGAACTCATGTTAGACTAATAGAGCTTAAAAGGCCCATGTTGTGTGTTCGATGCCGTATGAGCATTCCAACGTTGCCTCGTTTCTCCCAATTAAATATTATTCCGAGATGAGCTAGGAATGTTCTTCATACCCACGACCATTATTCAATCTTTTCACTTCGCTTATCATCAGAGGGTAGGACATCGATGACTTGTCAACAAACTCTTAAACTAGCGTTAACATAAAAATGCGTATATTACCCAACTGCTTCCTGCTTTGCCAAACTTCTGCCTTAAATTAACTTAAGTTTAAATCCACGCATTCTTGTAGCAGATGTTAAGACTTCTATTCTTCTATTTGCCCCCCTTTTGCAGCCTTTCCCCAAATTAAGTTGTTACTTTAGTACCTTATTTGGACATATTTATGCTAAAAGGAACTATGTATCGCGCGAATCATATGTGTTGATTGACTTTCCGATTCCGACAGAGTAAAAAATAGAGCGCCTAACTTGCATACTTATGTCGACCCCTTCAAAATTTCACATTAAATTCAGTTGCAAATATTATTCAAACTAAGCTTTTTCTCCCAGTTGATTTTGGAAATGTCAAATGTGTCCAAAGCACAGGGTTCATCGTATTTTCCCGCGCGAACGTGTAATGTTGAGCTGCCTTGCCTTATGCATATTTCTCCATTGTTGCCGAACTGCTACAGCCATCCAATGACACTCTCCATGCCCTATTTCGTCACTCACACCAAGGTCAAAATTCGAATTTCACCAGAAGTCTGACGGTTCTGGTAGTTCACCCGAGCACCAAACGACAAATCGGGAAACCAGATACCCATTGATCGCGTAGAATCTAGCGTGATGTTTGATGTTTACACCGATCACTAGTAAAAAAAAATCACCCCGCGTGAATTGTCAAGTTTCAAACTGATTTTGGGCTTCTTGAACTTTCGTGTCTGAAAACCTAAGCCTCTTGAATACGACGACGGCAAGGCAACTTTTTCTAAGGTGAACGTGCCCAAGCTTTGTCTTCACGTATCGATTGTCATTCAAATGGACGTATTTCTGCCAAACGGAACTATGTGCACCATGAGGTGAGCCCTGTTATGCACGTATTCTTATGGGTCTCAGGGCTCATGTCTTAATGCACATAGTTCCGTTTGACAGGATACGTCCAAATACAGATCCGGCTTGCTTGCTCATCGGGATATTCTGAGGTTTTCGATCTTCGCTCTGTTGAATCCGATACGGTCCGATGATGTTACTCGGAAGAAGGACAGAGGGTCCCTGTCACGTTAGGAGTGTCACCTACGACAAAAATCGGATGGAATGCTAAATATATTTTGAATGGACTTATATAGAGCTACTAAGAGATTATTTTGATCAATATGAGCTTTTTGTGCCGCTAACGAACATAATTGGACATTTTCATAGTTTGTTGGTTGGTAAATACATTTATTTGTAGGTGCTGTAACAATACATAGGTCATCAACACCTTAGAAAGAAGATATCTACAGAAATGTACAAAACATGGGAAAAGGCGAGGAAAGAATAAATTAAATTTAGAGTTCAGTGAAAAAACAACGTGTGCAAAGTAATTAAAGCAGTGTGTGAAATATTTCATAAAATTTCACGAGGCTGTGAGAAATTTCATATTTTTCAGGGACTAGAGTATGCAACCCGCGCTCAAACCTAAAAAATAGAAGAAATTCCCGATGTTCGCACTTTGCGAAACATGAAAAGGAACCGGTATTTTTCAATATCTTCCAGAAATTTGCGAAATTTCATGAAATATCTCACGGAAAATTTTGAGATTTTATTCTTCATAAAATTTTGCCACCCTGATTCGGCATCGACGCGCTGAAAAAGAAAACTGCAACAAGGTGGTCGATCGTTCGGAGACCTGTGCAGTGGATTTCCTATCGCAGGGGGAGGGCCGATAATTCGATCGGAATGAAAGGTAAGCGAGCTGGCTCCGATCAGGATCGAGCGAGGAGGGAACAGCCAGCAGGTTGCAGAGCACAAAGTAGCCAGCTACTTATAACTCACTCCTGTCGGCGGCTCCGCGGGGTGTCCCCAGCCCCATCCTCATTCCCGTCTCATTTTGTCACTCACCTCTTCATCTCACGCTCCCGCAGGCTCAACCCTCTCGATCCGCTCGGAACAAACGCAGAAACAACCTAATGGAGATGTTGCATGTGTGAGGAATTTGCGATTTGACTGCTGCTTCTTATGTAAAAGTTCGCGAGAAACACGATGGTGCCACTGGTTTTCTCTGAAATCAACTCCCAAGCTCAAAAAAAGCGCTCAAGTCGTCAAATCGTAAATTCCTCACACATGCAACATGTCCATTCCATCGTAGATCAATCGGGGGTAGGTGGTTTTATGTAGAGTACCTGTATATACGAGAGAGTATTGCCATCTCTGTGCCGCTCTCTGGTTAGCTCATTAGTTTTCGGCTATATCATGGGGCTCCAAAATTGGACCAATGTAAACAAACCCGACTCGGAGAACTCGCATTATCGGCTGAGAAGTGAATGATAATCGCACCCAACGGTTAATTTTTGGCATAAATATCCATCAAAGTTCAAGTCCAAGTAATTCAGAAGTAGGATATTAAAAAAATGTCCATCACGTCTAGGACTTTGTAGAGCTATTCCGTCATCTTGTCTGTTTACATTGTGGAGTCAGAGTGACGTTCGAGTGATGTTAGAATGACGTTCGAGTGACATCAGAATGACGTTCGATTGATGTCAGAATGACGTTCGAGTAATGTCAGAATGACGTTCGAGTGAAGCCAGAATGATATCACGGTGAAGTCACTGTGAAGTCACTATGACGCCCGAGTGATTTCACTGTGACGTCAGAGTGATGTCATACGGTGCCGTCAGAGTGATGTTATACGGTGACATCAGAGTGATTTCATGCGGTGACGTCAGACTAATATCATAATGATTTGTTCAATGAAGTATTTATGAAGTGTGTAAGTGTGTGATTATGTATTGTAACAAAGCCACATTCAAGACAGCTTCTTGGCATAATGGCTCTTTTTTACCAGAGCTTATTGTACTTAGATCCCTCCAGCAGATCGATTATTGAATTTGATCGACAAAGCTATAGACAAAGGAGACAAAAGAAATATGGAGTGATCCTATTGGTGGAAGCGGGTGGTTGCAGTGGACGAAGAAGGTAGGTAATAGACTAACTAACGGAAACCGACGAGAGACCCGACAGTCAGTCTATCATTTTCTTCCTTTGTCTTTAGGAACCATCCATTTCAACCAATAGGATTGCTCCATACTCCCAATGTCTTCTTTGTTGATAGCTTTGTCCATCAATTTCAATAATCAGTCCGCAGTGGTCCATGCACGCTGCGGGACTGTCACGAGTGTCACGATCTCTGTATCTTCTGCCTCCCATTGTAATATTTCTATTTCAACATACTAAGTGCTATTCCTCGAGTGCTAGCGGCTACCCCTGGGGTGCTGATCCTCATCGTGGATGACCTTTGAGTGTTTAATGGTCGCGTCCGTTTTGTTGCAGGTCGACGGCGGAGACGCCACAGCTGTACCTGCTGGAGGACACGCCGGAGTGCGGCAAGCTGACGGGGCTAACCCCTGGCCAGGCCAAGCTGTGCGAACTCTACCGGGACCACATGCCCGGGGTGGGCCGGGGCGCCAAGGCCGGCCTGGCCGAGTGCCAGCACCAGTTCAAGAACAGGCGCTGGAACTGCTCCTCGCTCCAGCAGCCGGGTTTCCTCGGCATTCGGGTCGGCATCGGTGAGTCCCGACATCATAGCATCCATCAGTTTTATCCCCGGGAGTGATAAGCATAGAGTACATAGAGTCGTAATGCACGGGAAAAAAAATTGCTGATTCAACAATTCAATTGCTAAAAACAGTGAGTGAAATGTTTCAACGCAGATTTTACAACAAAAAAATGCTACTTTAACCACCCCGTGGTTTAAATTAGTTTACAATGTGGTTAAATTAGTTTACATGTGGTTAAAGTAGCATTTTTTTGTTGTAAAATCTGCGTTGAAACATTGCACTCACTTTTTTAGCAATTGAATTGTTGAATCTGCAATTTTTTTTTCCGTGATGTAAATGGGAAAGCTGGCGCCACTTTTAAGCATTTTCCTGGTCCCGGATCCTACTACTGTGACTACTGTGTCACGCCGGGTCACTTTTTCGATACATAATCGATTGTTTTCAATACGCGGGGAGAGAGGATGGGAATTACTACGCACTGTACATCGCCATTTTGAATCGAAAAAATGACCGAGGCTCGGCGCACACCGGGCTCGGAACTCGTCGACCAGAGCGTGGCACCAGCTCTCCTATTTTATACCGTCTCCATGTACTCTACGGTAGTAAGCAAATTTCATTTCGAGACTCCTACCTTCTTTGAGGGTTCTCTCTATAGAGAAAGTACACTGAGAAAAAAAGTACAATAATTTATACCGAGGAGTACGGTGCGCAGTAATACGGTTACCTGCACCGTACTCTCGGTCATGTGAACCGCAGGGTGCGGGAGTGCGAACCGAGCCGTGAGAGGCCGCGGCTTACTTGACCGAGGTTCTTCCGTGGAAAAAATTCCACGGTGGTACGGTTCACATTACTGCACATCTCGGCTTTTCACTCGGGTGAAATCGGAAACGTTCGGGTGAACAAATTTAAAGTTCGGTTTCTAACCGTCTTTGAGCAAGTGAGTGTTTTCCACGGACTGGTGACTGCAAATTTTTCCAGACATAATTCTTTTTCAATCACAAGTGCATATAAGTATAATGATATTTGAATTTGCCGCGTGTGGTCCGAGCCGGCAACATTTGGACAGCTGGAGCTGGGTGAGTGAGAAATGTGCACCGTCTATCAATTCTGTTCTCTGTGATCATCCTCCTTTGTTATCAGCCACGCTTGTGCAGTGTCGAATGCTTCATTTTATCTCAAATCAACTCTCATATCCCTGAATAATTAAAAAACAGTGCTGAGTTTTTGTATTTGAAACTCTGAATTGTGTGTCTCATGGCTTATCAGTTACTTAAAGTACTCAGGAACGTCCATTTAGGCACTCTTTGTTTCATCAACCTTGTGCCTCCAGAATCAAGTTCGGCACTCGTTGTAATTTGTGATTTCTATTTCTTCCAAAGCCATGGTAACGAAGTGAGAATGTTAACGTATCTATACAAAAAGGAGACTATCTTCTTCCGAATCAGTTCTACAGAGTGTGCTTTTCTCACGCAACCGAACGTCACAGATCCAGCTTGTCTCGTTCCAATGATTTTGTCTAACAATTGAAGTACATATGTTTCTCAGGTACCCACCTACAGTTTTCAGTAATCCCCTTTGTTCTTTTTAGTTAGTTTTCTTGTTTGATGAACCTGCTCTCCTGAATTTAATAGGAGTCTGATTCAGAGAGATACATGAGCCCATCGGTATAACCTCAAAACATCTTCCTCCTTAAAGAGTAATTGATAGCTGTATGACTTTTTAAACAAATTACTCAGCTGATTGCATCTTGCAGTCTCAGTATTTGTTTGAAAATTTAGCAGTGTTGATTCATCTATTTCACCAATAGTTGCAGCCTCACTACTTAAGCTTACGCTCTTACCTTAAAGATTGTGCAATTATTGTCAGGTGCGCGCACAGTGAGTTGTTGCTTAAATGCATGTTACCTCTACATATGGACTTTCATCTTATAATTTTTGAAATGAAAATCAGTGGTGCATCTATTATTTAATGAAAGGCGAATGAAAAAAAAACAAACCAGAAAGTGTAGTGTACTCAAGAGATTCACATCCAACTCTGCAGAAAATTCATACCTTCTGATTCAATCGCAAAAATTGTCTGGTGAGTCAGTGTTTTATTTTATTCTGCGTTTCAACACCATCCATGTTCTCTGCAATTGTGACCGATCAGGATATTCTCACATTTTATTTTATTAACGACTCTAGTGCTCTTCGCAGGGAGAATTAGTTTTAGCATACCTACATTGAATGTCTTATGCCCATCCAACTTCATATTCTAACAAGAACTAGATATTATAATAAGTTGTGCAGTTCTGTAAACCTTTCTTGATACTTAAGTTTTAAAATGGTGTATGCAGAATTTGTATTTGTATTTCATGAGAGTGATCTTTAATCAGTTCTCTTCAAGCAAGTTTTCTCACTGACTTGAATAGAGATACTGTTCCTTGCATGAACCAATCATTGCTCCTAGACCTATGAGGTATTTTTTTTTATTTTCAATCGTGCTTAATTCTTGTTTAGAGAGATGTGTATGTGTCAAAGGCAAATAGTCAAATTAGGCATTTTATCAAATACCTAGGGGATTGTCAATTTCGTTCTGTTGTGCGAGGTTTCTTATGTTTTCACAGAGACCTCTCGAATTTCCAATATTTAAAGAATAGAAATCCATAAAAGTACAGACTTATATTGCATTTTCCCTTCAAAAATGCTCCTCACATTTCTTCAGCTGTTCAAATTATGAAATCTGTTTATTTTAATAGATGATGTGTATTTTGAGGTAAATGTGCAATTCAGGACTAGAAACAACTTACTTTTTATTGTATGAAGCACATTTCTACAGAGAAATTCCTTCCCACATGATCAGAGCATTATTTTGTCTGCAGTTAGTAAAATAATCAGAATTTCAGTCTAAGTGAAAATATTTGACCATTTGCCTAGGCATTCAACAAATGCCTGATTTGACTATTTGCCTTCAACATATACACCTACAACGACCGATCGCGATTCAAAATTGGGAGGAACTGAAGTTACTTGGGAATTTAAAAAAAAAAATGAATTTAAGGAAAATTAGGAAAAATTAATAACCAGCTTTTTCTCTCCCTGCACTGTTTTTCATGCCGAACACCAGATCATTTTCCAAATTAAATTTTAGGCTTCATGGCATCGATTTTGATTAAAATTTGCTGTGCTGTCTGACTAAATATTTTCAAAATTATGACACAGAGCCCCGCTTTTGAAGGTCCGAATGTCTTTTTTAGCCTCAAATAGTGACCGAGGGAGGGTCTCTTCATTTTTCATTTAAATTTCTCTCAGGTATTAAATAAACAATGTGACTTTATTATTGCAAATTAATACATGAAGTCGAGAGATTTAATGAAAGGGGGGGGGAGAGATGATTCCAAATTCCCCTCAATGGAAGACAATATCCCATGTATCCTCTGGGAGGGATGCAAAAATCCCTGTTGGTCTTAGCAGGACCAACGGGGATTTTTGCATCTCTTCCAGAGGGTACATAGGATCTTTTCCTCTATGAGGGAAATTTGGAATCATCTCCTCCCTCTCCCCTTTCATTAAATATCTCGACATTATGTATTAATGGGCACCCTAGCCCCCCCCCCCTCCCCACGAGAAAAAACACGGCAGTCAGGAGTACCAAAAATGGGCACTCCCTACTAGCGTGCGGTAGCGAAAAAAATTGTAACTTCATCTCTTTTGAATGAAGAACTATTTATTTTTGTAGTTGCAGCGAAAATTTATGATAGCTGTTACCTATACTGAAAAATTCAGTCATTGGAGGGGGGGCCATCCGGAGCCCCCCCCCCCCCCCCTGCCCCAGCAGCTACGTCACACCGCCCTACCCTTACCGGCGCACCCTAAAAACGTCGGTAACGCAAACCGCACCACCCCGGTTGTGCAAATCGCAGTTCGGTAGCAGGAACCGAGAGTTCGGTACCCTGAATCGGGAATCTCGGTACCCCGAACCGAGAAGTCTGGTAGTAGCCTACCGAGGATATACTGTAGTGAACCGAAACATTCGGTGTTCAATATCGGCCGTACTGTGCGGTACTTGCTAACGCACTGCGGTTCTCCTGACCGTACTTTTTTTCTCAGTGTAAGAGACCCTCCAGTAGCCTTTTGACGACTCGTGGAAACTTCTCGGGGCTCCACCAACCAATCCTTGAAATAATCTTCTGGGCTGTTGAGTATCATGTTGGATCTGTTCTCCAAATTAAATGCGAACAGACCTATGTTTGCCACACTTGTTTGGCATACTGCTTGAAATTGAGCCCTAGGTTTCGGTTGAATACCTATCCATCCACCACTTCGATACATTACACCGAAAAGAATATGCTACTTTAGCAAATAAGCAGTTTTAGGATGTCAAAAATGTTCATGTTTTTACCATTGAATTGAACGAAGAATTAAGACTTCCGTCTTTACATTTCATCCAAGACGCATTTACGACAAAATCATCGCTTAAAACCCTTACGTTTAAAAAGCAACGGCTTTGTTTTAAAACGCTCTCGATTTATTGCTATTTTATTGGACACACAGGTGGATCCAAGGGGAAGCGTAGGGGGCGCACGCTCCCCCCGTTGGTTCGGGAAAAAGAATAGGGAGGGAAAAGGGAAGGAAAAGAGAAGGAAGAAACGGAGGAAAGAAAAAGCAAGGACGCCTATATTTGGTAATTTTTCATGACAAATTTGACTGAAATGTGCATATTAGATGCTTTAAAATTTCGACAATTTTCTAGGGGAAGCCTTCCGGACCCCCCTTCCGCCCCCCACCCCCATTCGAAGTGTCTGAATCCGCCTATGATCGGACAACTCAATTTGGTTGTTTTTGGGTTTTTTTTTTTCAAACGAACGACCATGCAGATTGTTAACATTGCAGGTAATCTGCTTCATACCGCAGAAAAAACCTGAAACTTTTAAACGAATCGGTTCACCTGTTGACCTATTGTCTTGTAAAAAAAATAAATTGTCCGCTGAAATATGGCAACAGCTGATATCATTTGGTCCCCCTCCGGAAAACACAGCCCATGTGATTCAGAGGAACTCATTTCAACTCTACTTAGTCGCTCATATTGGGAAATCTTTGCCGTAGATATATTGCCAAAGTTTTCGACGGGTGCAAACAAAACGCTCCTTGTCAAATTTGACTTGTGGTCTCAGTTGCGGGACTGAGGAAACCCAAGACTTTGACGTTGTTGGGTCTTGGCTAAGAACTTGGTCGGCATAAGATGGATGATATTTAAAGTTGACTGAGTTGTTCGGTGGATCGTGTTGTGCGCATTTAAAACTTAGAGCTTTAGAGAAAACGAAAATATTACCAAGTGCTCAACATCCGACTATCAAAGCGGATGGGGTGGAAAAATTTTACTGAAATTTAACTGGTCCTCATGAGCGAGCAGAAACATTCATCTTTACTTAATATCGGCGAGGCACGTAGCCCGGGGGAGGAGGGGGCTTGAGGAACTCTAGCCCCCCCCTCCCAAGACAAAAAAGGCGGCGTAAAAAGAAGGAAGAAAAGAGAGAAAAGAAAACACAAAAGGGCATGAAAGGAGGAAGTATGAATCCGTTCATAAAGGAACGTACAGGATAATTATCTTATATGGGATGTATCCTCATTATAACTGACATGTTAAATACGAATGAACATGTCCATACTGCTGCAAGCAACTATTACTGCTCCCAAGCCGCTCATTTTGCCTGCCTAGTTATTGAAGGCGAATTGGTGAGAACGCGCGAGAAAGATTGGCTGGCCATCCAATCATTGATTCATTCATACAACATGAACTAAAGACAAAAAGTGGTTCAATTGATGAAGTGTGAAAGAATTGATTTAAGAAATGCACGAGCAGGATCACGAACGAGAAATATCAAGACAACCTCCCTAACCGCAACTGAATTCATACATATAGCCGATCCTCGTAAAATATTTTTGATTAAAGTAATGCCCTGAAACACCCCCCTTGCTGTAGAGAGTTATTCGGCAAGTTCATTAATCTTACGGTCACGGCGCTTTAAAAAAGAAATCCGTCTTCCGAGGATGGTTGCCAATTCTAGCGTTTAAAATATCTTAAGGAATTAAGGCTCCCTGTGAAAACTGCAGGCCTTGGAGAGTCGCGTCGATGTACCTTTTGACGGTTGCCTTTCAAAGGTTGTCAGCCCGATGAGCTTTGAAGGTAACCGATGCATTCGGGATACATGACAGATCAGATCTTGAGATTTTCAAAGACTTTTGTGCAAAACTGGCTGAAAATTGAAAGATTTATAGCCAGTGCTAAAGGTGATGGTGAAACTACAAAAATGCGTACCCCGTTTGCGGTGTTTCAAAATCTCTGCTTCTATTTTATTTTTCAAAAAGAGATCAGACCAAAATCATGGCTTGGAATTTCCGCAGAATATTCTTCATTCAGAGGAGAAAAAAGCGCAGAACGCGCATTGGCGCCTACAAACCTAACGGGATACTTCACGCATTGCGCAACGCGTGAAGTATCCCGTTAGGTTTGTAGGCGCCTATGCGCGTGTCACGCTGGTTGCCTGCCGCGCCGCAACGCTTTAAGCAACTATTTCGCGTCAGAGGCGTTGCACAGTATCCTACAAGATTGAAGGCGCACGAAATAACTAGTTAGAAGAGGACTTTCAATTTTGACAGCATCTGTTACTGAAAAATGTTTAATTTGGCATTGGAGCGTTTCCTAGGCTCCCGCTTCGGTTTTCATCTTATCATATCCGTACAGTGTACACATGAACATATATTTTTATCTGCTCTTAGGTCTGTTCTCTTTCATGCACTTGATTCATGAATGAAATGTTTTAAGAATGAAGGTAGTATAGTAGTATGCATTTATTTTTGAGGTGGTTCCTGTCATTTAAATGAGAAGAAAAAAATGTGGACATAACATGTCCACAATTTGGACAATTTTGGACATATTCATGGTTGGACATTAAATCATGTGGACTTAATATAGACTGGACTTAATGTTTAGTGGACATTTATTTAATGGACGAAAGGTAGGTGGACATAAAGTCTGGAGCGGCTGGTGTGTTGGTTCCTGGTTCCTTACTGCTCAACGCGACCCATTTTGCATCGAGTGTACGAAAAAATTCAAACAATTCTAGAAGAATTGGCAGTGCTGCCTCCTAAATTGAATCACGGCGCCCATGAAGCACTTCTCCCGACTCCGAGAAACGGGGCTCCCGGATAAGATGCGGAAAGCTGATTGGGGAGAACATCAGGGACTCATCAAGGAAAGAATTGCACTTGGTGAAACGGACTCGTGTGTTTCGTGGCTCCGGATGACTCCCCCGCCTAAAATTCTTAAGCCCCACGCAATTTCTACAGCGGTCGGCGGAGGGTCGAAGTTTCCCGGCTCAGAGGGGGGGAGGGAGGAGAGAGATTAGAGTCAGACGAAAAAATGAAGATATCGTCAAAGCTACTTGCGTATCGCCGAAGCCATCCAAACTTTTCCGCCGAAGACGAATGCCCCTCCGCAATCTACAAGTTGTGAGCTCGGTCGTAATCTACCCCTCGGTTGAGAGAGTGACTGAGCTGAATGTTCGATGTTTCCACGTTGCCGTTATGGACCATGAAACGGGGTAAGAATGGGGGTATAGATTTGATCGATATAAGTCGATGGAAAAGTAAAACGTGAAGCAAGCGCGCGATTTGATCGACAAATTATTAAAATATCGGTGGTGAGTCAATCGGAAATTGTCGATTAACATACCCGTGAATCAATCGACAAACCCATGAATCGATCTACAAATGAATAATATATCCTCGTCGAGTCCATCGGAATGAATCGATTGAAAAAACCCGTGAATCGATAGATGAACCCGTGAATCGATCGACAAATCGGTGGATTGGTCGACAAATCGGTGGATTGATCGACGAATCGGTGGATCGATCTACAAATTATAAAAATATCCTTGTCGAGTCAATCGGAATGAATCTATCGAAAAAACCTGTGAATCTATCGACTAACCCGAGAATTGATCGAATAACCCTAGAATCGATCGACAAACCCGTGGATCGCTCGGCAAACTCGTGAAGCTATCAAATTTTACAGTCGATTTTTTGGCACGTTTAGGGAACTGTACTAAAAATTTAGGTTTCCTGTCAAAATTTTGAAATTGTATCACCAAAATGAAAAATCATGGAGAGACTCTTCCTGACTCGCTGTCAGTACCTAAATGACCTTAATTTTTGGGCCTTGGGTGAGCCGATTTTGGAATTCTAGGCGTCCAATGTAAGTGTTTTGTACTTTTCAAGTCTAATAGCGCAGTTTTCTCAGGCACCTTGACTTTTAAGATCGTGAACAAACACACACACCCCCCCCCCCCCCCCCCCGCTCGAGCTCGGGGATTCTGAGACAATGCAATGCGGATTCCTTGGGGTTGATTCCCTTTTCAACCCCACGCTTCCTGACTCCGTGCGACCTAAAGCAAACGAGGCAAATGACTGGCATGGGTGATCTTATCTCGATTTTCAGCGTGCGCTCAACTAGTGGACTCACCGCTCATTTGAAAAGTGGCGCGCCGGTTTGTATATCTTTCCGAGCGCGCCACCTGAATTGGCGGGAACCAATGGGAGTGAGGTTTCGACTTGTTTACATTCGCGTTATTTTGATGACCTAGATGTAAACAAGCGTGGTTTTTCATCTTCTCATGAGTGTTGTAAGTCCTTTGAATATTAAAACTTGTTCGAGGCTCTTGATTTTTTGTACATATGCGAAGCAGTTTTTATATACCCACCTCAACTTCATCCCTCCAAAGAATATTCAATTCGGTGTTTCCTTGCACAGGATCGATGCCTCAAGATATTCTCTCAAACTATCTGGAAGTTCTCAGTGATAAGCGTATTTGATCCGCTTCGCAATAATTTCACTAGCACTTTACTGTTCGAAATTATTGAGGCTCTCAAGAAGCCATTCCATGAAGTTTCAAACCTTCCATTTTGGTTCGTCTATCAGTTTATTTTATCGCTCATTTGTCACCAAGGATTCACTTATCATGTTGTGATCCTCTCACTCCAGATTTCTTTTAATGTCAGCATCTCACCAGTTTATTCATTCTCTGAGTCACCTTAAAGAGAGTTTTCACAGGAGAGATGTAAAATACGTCTTGCTTCAAAATAAGACGATGGACGGTCTCAATCAATTCAGATTCTAGTCTATTGAGTAGTGTCTATTAGGGCCGGCCAAAGTTTGATTTTCCCATGATGATCATGCCTTGAAAATTGTTGATTTTATGCCTCCGGTGATGCAGATTCATACATTCCTCGAGGATTGATAACGGGATTGAATACATTTCCCTTGAAGCCTCGAAACCTAGACACTTATTGTTAGGGGAGGAAAACAGAAGAGTTGACATACCGGCAGAAAAGACTAAACGCATTAAGGCTGCCATGAACATTCACATTGAATGCCGAAATTAAGAACCTCGATGTCTCGACTCCATACCAGGGCCGGGTTTACCTTCTTGCCGCCCACGGGTCGCCTGTATATTGCCGCCCCCATCTCATTCGTTTTGAAACATCCATAGAAACCATCAGGTGAACGTGCCAGAGGAGGAGGGGTACATAAGACGCGTTTGCTCGCGTTTGGCACATTTTTTGTGAAAGCCTTGTAGGCGCTATGCGTTTCAAGCTGACCGCTGCTGATGAAGTGACCGCACTGTTTTTGACGCAATGCGTGAAGTATTCATGCAGTCTTGTAGGCACTATGAGTTTCACGCTGACCGCACTACGTTTGACGCAATGCGTGAAGTATTCATGGAGTCTTGTAGGCGCTAATATGTGTTTCATGCTGACCGGTGCGCCGATAGGGCTTCTCCTCTCCATCTCAAGTTCTCGCCATCATTGATCTCTGCGCCGTGCCGCTCCAGGCCAAATTGCGTGTTTGGTTTCTCTCTCAACTAGACTAATGAAAGGCGCTGTCATAGGTCTTGTATCACCGAAAGACGAACAAATTAGAAATTACTATTGTTTAACTCTCAGGATATGAGAGATTTTTTCGCCTTTCCTTATTTATGATTTTTTTTCTGAATCAGATTATTTTTTGATACCTACATTTGAAAAAATTACAACATTTGCCGCCCCTAAATTTGCCGCCATGGGCCGCAGCCCATGTGACCAGCCCCTTGATCGGGTTCTGCTCCATACAATGAAATTATTCTTTAAATTTGGTGAAATCCAGGGAAAATTTCACATTCAAATGATAATCTAAAGACCCAGAATGATTGGGTTACAATCTTCGAAGTTCACGCCCCGCGACACGTTTTGTTGAAATTGTCTCGACTGACAAAATCGACATCATTCCTTCTCATTCGATGGAGTAAAAATAATACTCCAGAGGTTTGGGGAAAAACATGTTTGTCCGACTGTGCTGAATAATCAGCACTTTTCCCCGTTTAACCTCATGCAACATATCCACATTTCATTGCATAGCCTGGCAATCTTGGAAAGGAACTACAAAGCAACAAACCTGTAGGGATGCAGACAAATTGGACCAACGCCTTGTTGCTACACGGACGATCCAGCGAACAAAATTGTCCGACTTAACAGGATTATCTAGGATGGTTCCATAAAATATAACTAATTTGTTCCAGTGCCTCATTTACCGACACGAATGATTAAAAATAACCACGAAATGTTTGATCGGAGCTTAAGAGATTAAGAACGTCTGGAAGCGTTTCAAAAAACGCGCCTCAGTCCTCAGTTTCCTGCTTTCAATCATGCCGAAGTTGGTAAGAACAGAGAGCAGTGATTAATAGAGCTCCATCTCGCCAGCTCTCCAGCGATGATGGCGATTTTTACTCTCGCGGATCAACCGCCGAACTGAAATAATTGCCCTCGTGTTGAAGTTTTAGAGAGTGTTAAGTATTGTGTTGCACAAATAAAACACCTTCGAAAAATTCCTGGTGAAACACGCGCTTTGATCATTGCTCGGTGCTACACTTTCAATGTTCAACAATAAGTCACGTATTTTTTCTTCGCCCAATATCAGGGAGGTAGCTAGAATATTCTGGGGGTCCGCCTTTTCCACAGAGAGAGGGAGTTTAGGATTCCGGAAGTCCTACCTCGAAAAATTTTTGAAAGAAAACTTTGAAAACTGCGCTTGCTAATTCAGACACTTCGATCGGAGGGGGGGGGGGGTGTTTGGGGAACTTTCCCCGAAATTTTCGAAATTTTAAAGCACTCAATATGTATTTGAAGTCAATTTCGTCAAGAATTAACTGAAAAAAAAACTCCGGCCCTGGAGGCCCTCCTTACGGGCTGTACAGAGATATACCTTCCGCGTTCCGGGCCTAGCACCCGCAGCAATCAAAGCTATGGCTCCTGCACCGGTAACTTCCAACCTCTGAGCCCGGAACGGACGGAATGTCTATAAGCCCGTAACTTTTTTTTTTTTTTTTCAATGTAATTACCAAATATAAGCTTCGCCTTCATCTTCCCTCCGTTCCTTCCTTTTTTCTTTCTTCCAAAATAAACTTATATTACTACTATTACTTCCCTTTTTCTTTGTTCCCTTTATCTTTGTTCCCTTTATCTTTGTTCCCTTTATCTTTGTTCCCTTTTTCTTTCTTCCCTTTTTCTTTCTTACCTTTTTTCGTTTTCCTGTTCCGGGCGAACGGGGGTGGGGCGCACGCCTCCGTCCCCCGTCTCTCACTGTCCACCTCCGTCTTTCACTGTCTCACTGTTTATTTCGTTTGTTTAATTTTCATCTCTTTTCTCCTGCTCCCCCCTTCACTGAAAAGAAAGTTGCGGGCTGTACACATATCATCCGTTCCGGGCTCAGAGGTCGAAAGTTCCGGGTGCTATATACGTCCGGAACTTTCGGCTTCTAAACCCGGAACGCGGACGGTATGTCTGTACAGCCCGTAAATACAGCTTCCACGGCCGGAGATTTTCTTTCTGTGTTTTCTTGACCTATCCTCTCTTTTCTTTTTTGGCACACTATGTGTTGGCAGAATTGATGACGGGTGCAATCTGTTTTTGTGTGGGCAGGAAGTCGAGAAGCGGCGTTCATGCACGCCATCAACTCAGCGGGCGTCTCGCACAGCATATCGCGAGCCTGCAAAGACGGCCAGCTCTCGTCCTGCGGTTGCTCCAGCAAGAGCCGCCCCAAGGAGCTCCAGAACGACTGGGTCTGGGGAGGTTGCGGTGACAACCTCGAGTACGGCTTCAAGTAAGTATTCCTCCACTAAGACCAACATTCAAAGGAGGGGTATCGATATGGGCCTTTTTTGGGCCCACCCTGAACTCTCCCAACCATAGAGAGAGAGAAAAGGAGGTGTTTGCATCTTGAGGTTTGCGCACCCTGTGACGTAGGTTGGTACAACCTGGCCAGCGAAATCCGGAATTCGAAGTATGAAAGACGGACCATAATGTCCCATTTTTTTGCTTAAATTAACTCATGATATAAGTTCAAGCACTTTTTATAGAATGACTTTTTTCCATAAATTACACCATTTCCAAGAAAATCGATGATAAAAGTCCCTGTACCGACCTAAGTCATCAAAAAAATTCCAGGATGCCCGAAATGCAAACACCTCCTTTTTTTCTCTGTCTCCCAACTCAACGATTTTATTGCTTTTCATTGAGGGTAGATTTTACGCAATACATCATGTTTTGGTCATTTTCGGTCTCTTTAAAGGTCTAATACTGGCCTAAACGTGGGTTTGGCGGCTGATTTCGGCGAAAAATGCTGATTCGGTGGATTCGCGATCGAATGCCATGTAGGGTGCCACATAAGGTGCCGCTGGGGTACACTGAGTGCGATGGCACCCAGTGTATTCCAGAGAAATGGAATTTCAACAATGTCGAATCAAGATTTCATGTGTTCAAAGCAAGTTTTTGATTTGCAATTTGAACCAGGTTGATTCTCGGTAGATTCTAGGTGAGTAAGCACCCATTAAATCCCACGTACCTATAAAATATTCAATATTTCGCTGCAGTTCCACAAATTTCGTGAAATCTCCCCGAAATGACTTGCATAATACTTGACGTATACGACGTGATTTCGTCTCCTCAACAGAGATAAATTAAATGCAATTGAAAATGACCTACCAGGAAAATTTTTCAGAACAAAGGGATGAAACCCCTCTTCCTTTTGACTGTACACCTGCCTCAAGAGGCTTCATATTTGAGCTGTTCCTCTAATTATTTTCTCTTTCTTGGGCCTAATTTTTCACCACTCTATCAAACAGGAAAGAACCAGCATGAAACTGTACGCGTTTGCAACATTAGTTTTTGCTCGTAGACATTACGGGGTTAAAGTGTGAACGTTAAAAAAGAAAATAACTCAAGTTCAAAATCGACGAGCTGTGGGCTTAACCCACCTCTAATACACCCTATAGCTTACGAGATAATGTTGGTTCGGCTGTTTTAGCACCAAACGATGCGATTTGAGAGCAGTAGCGTGGTGTGCTTTGCAATATATCGATTGATCGGTCATTTAAATCAATGGAAAAGGATCGATAAACAGGGTGTTCGCAGCGAACACCTTAATAATCGATTCTTTACCATGGGTTTAAATGGCACAACAATCGATATATCGCAATTCACGCCACGCCACTGTTTGAGAGGGCTCATCAGAGCGAATCCCCACGGACATTTCGGCGCTCCCAGACTGGAGTAACCCATTCAGACCCACTCCCACTCCACCGCATAACCAAAAATCGCGTAACTCAAACGTAAGATGTCACGCAGATACGCTGTTTTTGCTCGGTATGGTGGATGAATAGGACTGCACAGACTGCACATTGAAGTACTTTTCGCTTGAATGAGATAAGCATACACCCGTCTGTCCCGGGTCGCCCCCCCCCAGCCCCGCGGGGAAAGGGGAGGGGGTAGGGGGTGATTAAAAAATCGACTCCGCACTTCACATGCTTGCGAAGCTGATGAACGCTGTGCGGTGGAAAGTGAAGTCGGTTTTGTTTGCAAACAATGAGCCGTGTGGAGAAGTTGAAATAGGAATGTTGCACGGAGGGAGATGATACTGGTATCGGTGTCAAACCTCATGGAAAAATTCGTAGTGCTGATGGCACATCATCTTTATTAGGAGTGTGAACACTATTCGACCCATTTCTGATTGAATTAGCTTTCTAGAGCTAGATTAGGGTGTCTAAGGTAGACATAGACTACATAGAGTCGAAATTTGAATGGGAAAGCTGGCGCCACTTTTAAGCATTTCCCAAGTCCCGAATTCCGTGACTCCTGCGTCACGCCGGGTCAACATTTCGATACATAATCAAGAGTTTTCGATACCTACATAATCTTTAGTTTTCGACATATAATCAATAATTTTTGATACGCAGGGACCTGGCCATCCGATGTAAACAAAGAGGATTTGTATTATTACGTATTCTACATCGCCATTTTGGATCGAAAATGTATCGAATAGGTGGCCGAATCTCGGTGCACACCAGGCTCAGAGCTCGTCGACCAGAACATGGCCCCAGCTTACTTCATCATATTACGACTTTATCCCAAGTAGCAGTGATAGCAATGAGTTGCGATTTTATCGACTTCGATTAATTGCAATATTATCGGATAAAAAACTGCGATTTCATGACATAAAATTGCAATAAAATCGCAATTTTATCGACGGCGATTCAGCGCAATATTATCGAACAAAAAATCGTGATGAAATTAGATAAAATTTCAATTTTATCGAACGCGATTTAATAGAGCTAAAATTGCGACAGAATCGAAGAATATCGCTCATTGTCAGAATGTTGATGATGTCAGTGATTTTATCGCCAAAAAATCGTGTAAAAATCGCAACTTAATTTTATAATATCGCGATTTTTCCGTCAAAAAATGCTACTCGGGTACCAGTCAATCAAAAATTTGCAGCGCCTCTTAATAAACACTGATTCCTTCCAGGACATTCCAACATATTTTTCCTTCAACAAAGAGCTTGAAGAAATCCTAAAAACGGCACCAACGCATTACCCCACCACAATTTACTTACACGACAGCACAATACACACATGACATGCGACGTTTTTGCACTTGTATTCATTCGCTCTTCGAACGCTACCGTTAATTAGCAATCAGCTTATCTCCTCTCGCGTGTGCTTAACGTTCATTGCTTGTGACGCGTGCGTTGTCAAATGTCACGAAATTAAATACATTTTTTTTATCCAATCACAAAGGCAGGGTGGTAGTGACTCGTTTGAGTCACAAACATTTTTTCTTCTCACGAGGAAGAGCGCAGCTAATTTTTCAAAATGTCCACTGAAAAAAGAAGTTAGGTCGCGTGAACCAAAGTTCGGTGTCCCAACCATATCATCCCAACAAATTCGGTCTGTTTGAAACCAAATTTTCGGTTCGTCACACCGAACTCTTGGTTCGTCAAACCGAACTTTCGGTTCGTCAAACTGAACTTTCGGTTTGTGTAACCGAACCTCAACGTCAGTATGAACTGCCGAATAAAGCTCGATCCTATGAACCGAATTTTTGGTTACACGAACCGAAACTTTAGTTTGGCAAACCGCATGGTTAGAATGATAAGAAACACCGAACGTTCGATTCATAAGACTGAAATTTATTCAGCGGGTGTAATCACAGGTATTATGGAAAGCTGTGATTGACATTTGGAAGATTGAATGGTTGATAAGAGATTCTGTGGATTTCATAAATACGAAATACGAATGCCACAAGACCTCTTGCAATGTTTGTCTAAAAAATTTCCGATTAGGAAAGCACGGAACTGTCCGCAAATATTGTAGAAAGATCTCATAAATTCCATCACACTCTGTCGGAGTTCCAATAACAGGTGCGTGACATCATGCAAAAATTGCTGTAGAATTTTGAATGGATGTCAATTTTAATTTGCTTTTAATGGGTATCTTTAAAATCGTTAATTTTTTACGTGAAAGAGCGACTAGCAAAGGCGCAATATGCAATTTTTCAATGAGGGACTGCAGATCTACATGGCAATTAATGCGTGTCAAGGGGGTGTGTCTGAATTCCCGAATTTTAGCGTGATTTGAGTTTTCGGTTTCATCGATCTGAACGGCCTCTAATATTTTCCTAACAGTTGATAACGTAGTTTACGGTTGCCGGAAACATAATTTCACGTTGCACGATACTTTTTTGACGTAACGTATCGTGTGACGGTAATATTCTCGCGACTTACAATTAGTGAATACACTCTCAATTGTCTTTATATTTCTCAAAAACCATGTAGATAGATACAAGGAATTACTTTTAGTAGTTACGTTACACTTAAATAAATTTCTTAAAAAAAAAAAAAATTCTCAATGTCCGTTTCCTAATTTCTCAAATGTCCAACTGCTAAAATTTGTTCCTCGTTATGCTATCATGTCATTTTCTCGAGGTCACGATAAAAAAAAATAATAATCATGAACGCACATTTCGCGTTGAAATGCCCTCTTTCAAGGTAAATTTGGCAGCTTTTCACGATGCTCATGCTTCTGGCAGTAATTGCCTGGCATCCCTCACTACAGCCCCCCCCCCCCTCTCCCCCGGTATTTCATGTGGTTGTGCTCTCCAAGCAGAAATGTTTCATTCACCCATTATTTCAATTACTTCCTCCCCTATTAACCCGGCTCGAGCCTCTATTATTAATACATTTTTTGCGCCACTTCACTATTCATACTTTCTTACGATTTTCGCTCTCATACTCCACTGTCTCTCTCCACCCCTTTTTCGCTCTTCTCATGTTTTCAGCGTATGCCCCAAGGTATTCGTCCGTGTTTCGGCACCGAGACCCACCAGGGCTTTGCGATATATCGATTGATCTGACATTTAAATCTACGGAAAAGTATCGATAAACAGGGTGTTTGCAACGGACACCTTAATGATCGATTCTTTACCATGGCTTCAAATGGGATACTATCGATAGTCGATTTTCACGCCTCGCCACTGAGACCCACACACTTAAAGATTTCTCACTAATTTGGATTTCGTTCATTAACCTACCCAAGCATAAGTCTGACGTCCTTTGTTTCACTATCCAACGTCAGAGGTTAGACAGCTGTAAATAAAATTGAGGCACGTTTCAATTACAAGTTGGTTTGTCTTCAGCCAGGATAATGGTGAGAAGAGTGCCCTCACTGAGAAGAAAAGTGCGATCGTCTGAGCCGTGTGTTCAGTTTCCAGATCGACCGAACTATTTAGTGTGACCAAACGAAATGTTGGTGTATAATATCGAAGTTTCCATTCATATAATTGAACTCATTTTGATGAGTTCGATTATATGAAATCAAATACTTGACCCAATCGAGAGATTTGACTTCATGAGCCGAAATTTCCCTTTAGAATGCTTATCATAATTAAGGAATCGTCCCTGTTTGACCGTTAGGGGAACAACGGTACCGTAGAGACCATAGACTTGACGACGGAAGAAATCATGTACATAGAGGATCCGCTGAGCCATGTCAAAGCCAGCTCGCCTTCCGTTTATTGGATATGCAACACGGTCATCTCCTAAGCAGAAATAGCTGTATTAAGGCGTTCTATTAACGTCGCAGGTCACAGCTTGCAGGTATGAGTATGTCACTCAGGCTTGATACTCGATACAAGGACATAATGAGAGTATTTCTCTTTGCTATTTTTGAGGTCTGCGTAGACAATTTTTAGCAAGACCTTTTTTTTTTTCTTTCTTTTTTTGCGAAGACGATCAATGTTGGAGGAAATGCAAAAGCAGCGACAGAAGCCGCTCCTATACTCCTCCTATATGTTCCAATACTTGTCGGAGAGCTCATATTTTGCCAAATATAAGCTTTCCGACAGGTATAGGATCGATATATTTTAAAGAATCAATCCTCAAGCTCCAATTCAAGCAATGTAGCCGATTCTAATGAAAGTTAAGTTAGAAAATCAACAGTTTTTCCCCTCATAACTGATGATTTCCTAAAGGAGCAGTTTATGAAGCTTCTCAACTTAGGTTTTGCTTTCGAAATAGATTGCATCAACCATTGGTTACTATATGAATTCGAGTCTCAACTTGGGTGAATAACTTTTGTGATGAGGGAGATTCAGCAGTGTAGAATCTCCAGAAAATATTTCCTCTGACAGTGAGTTTTAAATTTAAAAAAATACCCATGTCTGCTGAAAAATCATGGATTTTCCTCATTGAACTTTTTAGTGCAGTGCATATTTAAGTGAACCCAAAACAGAAGTCGATCACCGTCTAAAAGTGAAGTTTATTTCACAAAATTATACGCTTTCGGAGAACTCTGGATCTGGAAAAGGGATTCATATAAAAAAGTGAAGTCTATTTCACAAAATTACGCTTTCGGAAAACTGGGGCTGGAAAAGGGAAGAAATGCATGTAAACAAGTTAAGCCTTTTTCACAAAATTACGCTTTCGGAAAACTCTGGAGCTGGAAAAGGGAAGAAATTCATGTAAAAAAAGCATCCTTGTCATTTCTTTCCAAGTACCGCCCCTCAGATTCCGGAAAAGCATACTTTAATAACGTCTGATCAGTCCGAGAATGAGATTCCAGAGCTTTTCTCCAAACTCATTATTGCTAAACTAAAGCGGCGCCCCCTCCCGCATCCGAAGGAATTTTCAAATTCTCAATAAAGCCGTTTTTCAGGGAGCTTTTATTATGTTGCAGGTTCACGCAAACTTTCTTTGATCTGAAAGAAAAAGAGAAGAAGATGAAGAAGAGCTCGCGAGAATACGCGAGGAGCCTCATGGATCTGCACAACAACGAAGCGGGCAGACGGGTAAGTCGAGTCTGGTCTACTCGCCCTCCCATCTCGTTCCTCAACCCCCTTTCCAGTCTATTGACTCCGATAATAATCTGATAATTTCATTTATCTGGGGGTGGAAAGAGAAAGGGGATTAGGGAATTCACCCCTTCGTCGAAACAATATTCCCGCGCTGAATTCTTCATTTAAATGTTTGAGTAGAATCCGCTTGCTCATTTCTGCCGTGCTGAGGAAAAACGCCGTATGAACATTCGATAGTTGCCAAATTTCCCCAGATTAATCACGTATTTTTTAGGAAAGTTGCTCATATTTTTCCTTGAAATTTTCAGGTATTTTAGATCAAATTGCGAACAAAATCGTCTGAAAAATCTGAAGCAAAACATTAAAAAAATTAACAGTAAATTCGGTTTTTATTGAGGGGAATCTGGCAACGTTTGAAGGCTCATACGGCGTTTTTCTTTAGCACGGCGAATTTTCTCTACGTCCTTACCCATGCAAAATACCTCTTGTTATGCAAGAGTTCAATTCCGCACCCCGCCACTCGGCCTTGATTTAATAACAAACATTGGATTTTTCGCGGGAAAATCAGCACGGTTTTGATTGGATTTTATCGGTAGCAAGTAAGGTACTACTTCTAAGGGCGATGGCTAAGCCGTGCTAATTTGTTATCTTCCTCCCGCTCACCCTCTCCCTAGCTCCCTCCCCCTACCCTCCAATCCTCCCCTCCTTTTTTATACTGGAGTCGGAAAATGCAAACGTAAGTACTGCCATGCTAAGGAAAAACGACGTATGAACCTTCAGGTATTGCCAAATATCTTCGGATAGAATACGAATTTTCAAGGAAATATGTGAATATTTTTCGTTCACGTTTTCGGACAATTTAGTTCGCAATTCCATCGTAACTATCTGAAAATTCAAGGGGAAAATGTGCATAACTTCCCTCGAAATTACTTATTTTATACGTGGAAATTTGGCAACTCTCGTATGTTCATACGGCGTTTTTCCTTAGCAGGGCAGTGTAGTAGTGTTCTAGCTCAATATTCCGGTAGACAACCTGGGAAAATTCCGTTTAAGTTACACAGAATGAGCATAATTTGGGTAGGTATACTTACACCGACGTCGAAAAATGTGCAACTCCAATTATCAATTATTATTATTATTATTCGCCATTAATTATTAATTATTAATTATTATTTATTTTCAACCATTGAAATGTTGCAATTCTCCACTCTAGTTGTATTTTTTCAGGAAGGAAGTAACGAATTGTTTCTCGCGGGGTTTTCTGTGAATTTTCTGTAGACATTCAAATTTAGTGACATGAAATTCCAAGGCAATTTCGAGTGCAAGGTTTTTTTTTCCAAACAGGGTCCTGCTTTCATTTTCCTAAATTTTGATAATTTGTTGGTTTAGAATGATCCTTTGGGATTCCACAGGGGCTATCGTTCTTTCTTGGCTAAAAATTCAAAATCTGCTAAAATTTTTGACCTAATCTAAGCGATACATCCCATGCGATACCCCCTAGACTGACCATGCCTAAACATTTGTTTTGAGGCTAAAATACATCTGGTTGTAACGTTTTACACGGCTCTAATGGGGAAAACCTGAAAAAAGCTATTTTTGCCTCCTAAAAGTAAAATTTGACGGGGGAAGAATTTTTTCCCTTAAACTTCAAGTATAAAGGCCTTGAATGCATTAAATTTCGGCGGCTGAATCTGTTTCTGGGTGGAAACAAAAATTTTAATGGTGGAAGCACATACTACATAGGGACTGCATCCGTCAAGGGAATGGAGAGGAGGGGAAGGGGATGTGGTTATCCACTTGAATGTTTTAAATTCTCTGCCAGGAAAGTAATTCAGTGGCAAATTTTTGGTACTTATGTTCTACGAATATTATATTTCCAAGAGAAGATCACTTAAGGTCACCAGTTATCTCATGGTACATTAATTTCATTTATTCTCCTCGTCCCATAAGGTCCTGTGTAAAAATTCACAACCTGATGCACTAACACACTCACATATGAGTTCCGAATGTTTAGGTATACTCGAGGTCAGTCTAGGGGGTATTGTCCCATGCCAGTTTGACCTGCGGGCCGATTATTGAAACTGATGGACAAAGCGATAGACAAAGAAGACATAGGAAGTATGGAGCGATCCTATTGGTTGACATGGTTGGTTCTTATAGACCAAGGAAGAAAATGATGGACCAACTGTCGGGTCTTCAGTGGTTTGCCGTTAGTTAGTCTATTACCTACCTCCTGTGTCCATTGCCACCACCTGTTTCCACCAATAGGATCCCTCCAAATCCCTTTTGTCGTCTTTGTCTATAAGTTTCAAAAATCTGTCTGCAGTTGAGCTTGACGAATCACCTTAAGACCTAAAGATTCATTTCAGTCACAAGTCGATATAATCGCCAAGTCCCTTAAATAAAGACCCTATTTGGGAGGCTTTCTCTAGAGGACTACCTCTGAAAGACGTCTTAAAAGAATAAGCTTAAACGCGTGATTCCAGACACTCTGAATAGGCAGATACGGTGAGTCCAGACGGGCTGTCTGAGTATTTATGCGTGTAATAGCAGAGAGCGGCTCTTCGGCACTTGTTCTCAATATTGACTCTCTGAAACCCCACTTACCGGTATAAATAACAATAAATTACGACCTCGCAGGCACGCATTAAGCATCGCGCCGCCATAGGTTTCTTTCCTTTTTGTTTTTTGTGCCCCTCTCGCCCTCCCCCCTGACCGCCCCCTCGTTTGGCTCAATGAATTGGTTTTCCATGTCGGGTCCCGGTTGAACCAGTTCCCGGATGAGCAGGACCAGAAGCCCATGTTGCCAAACGGGCAAGTCCAGATTGCATTTCGGCGGCACACATTTCAAAATTACCTCCGCTGAAAAAAATTCTCGGTATTTTTACGAAGGTCCGTTGGTACCTTTACCATCTCACTTTTTTTACCAATCATTGGTAATTTTACCAAGACAGACTGGTAAGCTTACCCAAAAACCGGTATTTTTACTGTTTTTTCCAGGTAAGAATACCACTTTTATTGGTAATCAATTCCCGGTAACTTTGCCATTTTATCTCGGTAATTCTACCACAGTCGATAAAAAATATTGGCATTTTTACCGGGGTCCAGTAAAATTACCGAGAAAGTCAATAATTTTATCGAGATTTCTCGGTAAAATTACCAATTCCATAAATGGTAATTTTACCAAGAAAAAACTGGGATCAAATAGAACCCTGAATTCCTGGTAATTTTACCCATTTCTTAGTAAATACACCTATATTTTTTTTTTCAGTGTCGTTTTTGGTCTCTTTGGGGTTTTACTTCCACGGGGCAGTTTTAAGGGATTTTTGCTGGGTTAAGATAGTGCGTTTTGAATGAGAAATCACGTGAAAAACCCAAATAGTTTAAAAATACATTTCTTAGGGGTAAAAAAGCTAATCAGCAGTCGAGTTGATTCAGAAATTAAGGTGGAGCCTGAGTTGATACCGAGTTACACGGAGAAAAAAAAACTTCGTGCGTCGGACCCGAAGTTGGGGTCATATGGATCTCTGAAGTTTTTGGACCACGGATCTAGAAGCATGAGGTCCAGCTGCCGAAGCTCGGGTCAGACATCTGAAGTACTTCGAGATATACCGAAGGGTTCGAGTCACACATCTGAAGCACTCCGGTACATACCGAAGTGCCTCGATGTCTGGCCCGAACTTCGGCAGCTCAACCTCAAGTTTTCGGATGCGTGATTAGAAAACTTCAAAGATCCATATGACCTCAACTTCGGGTCCCATGCATGAAGTTTTTTTCTCCGTTTAGGTAAGCCAATCAGCGAAGCCGTTTCTGTCATCAGACCCCACATAAAATATAGTTTCAAATTGGGTTGCTTTGTTATTTGAAAAGAAAAAATTGAAAAAAATTATAGAGCCCTAATCCATCTAATCCGAAAGTTTAGAAACTGAATTTTTTTAAAAAAAAATTAATGCTCCTGACCCATTCTAAGAACTAAAATTTCGGTTTTTACCAAAATATTTCGATCGATCAACTGATAAGTCACAAATTTATCATAAAAATTTTATAATCAAGTAAGTGTGCTGCTGACCTAATGTACTCGCGTTATCCTCACTTCCATTTATCAGTTGCGACTTGCGAGTGTCTAGCCAATCCTAACCGTCCGTGCCTATTTTTTACGGGTTTGGAGTTTTCTACCGACAGATTTGGTTAGTTTCACTAAAAAACTTGGGCCATCCTAACCATGGACCTGACCTAACCGAGAGAAAAGATAACCGAAAGTTTATGTTGCTTTGTGTTCTATTTCCTACATCAGGCTCTATGATATTAACCTTTAGAGAAACGCGTATCGCATAACGCCTGGGGCGCGAAGCGCTTCGGGGAGTAGAACCGCCAAGCGGTCAGGAGGCGCAGCCCCCATGTCTACACACAATTTTGGTTATTTTATCCTACCGTGTGGTGACTCGTCTGTTATTGTCAATTTTTTTTTTTGAATAATTTCACATAAAACGTGGAGATGATTATTCCGAGAAAGTTTTCGGTTTAAAATAACTAAGTTTGTTTGGTAAAATTGACGACGGAATAAGAATATTGCTGTCTCACATATTCAAATTTTTGTTGCTCTAAGGCGACCGTTCCTCCATTAATTAACGAAAACGATTCTATATTCGATCGATAGCTATGCAGTGGTAATTAAAATCAGTCCTTCAAAACGAAAATTATAGGAAAACACCCCCTACCTTTTATGAATGCACAGCCGAGGCTTCCATGTATGTACATACAGACACCGATGCATGAAATGTAGTCAAACCTGAGGTCTCAAAACTTCAACCATCAAATCACATCCGTTATTGAGGTAGAATTCTTATTTATCCAGGGCCGGATTAAGGGGATGGCCACATGGGCCGCGGCCCATCCCATAATATGGCGGCTTTAGGGGGCGGCAAATGTTGTAATTTTTTCAAATGTAGGTATCAAGAAAATAATCTGATTCAGAAAAAAAAATCACAAATGAGGAAAGGCGAAAAAAATCTCTCATATCCTGAGAGTTTAACTATAATAATTTCTAATTTGTTCGTCTTTCGGTGATACAAGACCTATGACAGCGCCTCTCATTAGTCTAGTTGAGAGAGAAACCAAACACGCAATTTGGCCTGGAGCGGCACGACGCAGAGAGCAATGATGGTGAGAACTTGAGATGGAAAGGAGAAGCCCTATGGGCGCACCGGTCAGCATTAAACACTTATTAGCGCCTACAAGACTCCATGAATACTTCACGCATTGCGTCAAACGTAGTGCGGTCAGCAGCGGTTGGCGTGAAACTCATAGTGCCTACAAGACCGCATGAATACTGCACGCATTGCGTCAAAAACAGTGCGGTCACTTGGTCAGCAGCGGTCAGCGTGAAACGCATAGCGCCTACAAGACTGTAGGGATACTTCACACATTGCGCCAAACACAGTGCGGTTGGCGCGGTGGCGGAAATTAAGGTTATTAGACCACATTCATGTTTATTCTTATTCATAATTTTTTCGTTCTTTTCTTATAAATGAAAGGCATCGTCCACACAGAGATAGGTCTACGGAACTTAATTTTCGAGCAAAGTTCCGTGAACTTTTGCTAGTTTTGACAGGGCTTTCACAAAAAATGTGCCAAACGCAAGTAAATGCGTCTTATGTACCCCTCCTCCTCCAGAACGTTCACCTGATGATTTCTATGGATATTTCAAAACGAATGAGATGGGGAGGCAAAATACAGGCGGCCCATGGGCGGCAAGAAGGTAAATCCGGCCCTGTTTATCCTGGCACATTTTTTTTAAAAAAAATGAGTATAAAATAACTCAGGTGTCAATAAACGTTAGTAGCACCATCAATAAGACCCCGGAAAAGTTGACGTAGGCCATTACGCGAAAGTTAAACGTACCTATCGATAGCCAAAGTTCGGAGCCGCGTAGCTCCATTTGCGAATTTGCAGACTTCCCGTCATATTTTATTTTTCCGGTAAAAACTTTAGTTAACGTAATTTCTTGGAAACTTCTTTGATTTTTCCTCCATACTACCAAGATATTCTGTGTAAATTTCGGGCAATAAAGTTGGGTTGCTCCTCCTTGAAAAAACAAAATAGGAGCAGACATTTTGCAAACATCGCAGAGGAGATACGTTGTTTCGCACCCTGACCATCGATATTTGGACGTATTTCTGTGAAACGGAACTATGTGCGTTAAGACATGAGCCCTGAGACCCATAAGAATATATGCATAACAGGGCTCACGTCTTAACGCACATAGTTCCGTTTGACAGAAATACTTCCATTTAATCATGACCTCGCATAGTTCTTGTCACCCCGACGCATTGATTTGATTTCATGTCCGTATTTCCCTTAGAATTGTATCGTCACAATCGGTTTAATTTCTCATCACACGAAGTTCGTGGTAAAAGTACAAATGAGGGTCTTAGAAGACAAAGCGCATAAGCGCAGCCTTTGAAAAATTGAGTTATGAATAATTTCAAGTAAAACTAGTCCTAACACATATTATGTGTGAAATTTGCTCCCAAATTCCAATATTTAAGCATGGAAAAGTCCGCTTGAACTTTCCTTCCGCCATAAGGATCCATTTAATTTCGAAACATCACACACGCATTTCTCGAAATGGCAAAAACTGCACTTATGCGCCTTGTCCTCCATGCCCCTTAAATATAGGCACGATTTTCAATTGCTTTAAAAAAAATCCAGCATGCATGTCAAATTAGTAGTTCCGACCATATTGTTCTTTAAAGAAATCGGATCACCGTAAAAACTGGAGAAACATTGCATTCCTCTCTAACACCATTCTCTCGATCAAATTTGTGTTAATTTGACATCAATGTGCTAATGATTTTTTTCGTAGTCTACTTGAGCTAATTCAGCTGCTTTTTTTCCAGTCTCATTCACTTTTTCCTCCCCCATTGTTCGGCTTATTCCACTCAAAAACCGCCTATTTTTTGTTGTTCAATCTCCGGAACTGCATACCCCTCCCTCTCCAGATGCCCGGGCTCCTAGTTTTTTCTCTCATTCTTTGCGTATCGTAAACTTCTGCATCGGTAGGCGGCACTTTACAGGTTGACCCAAAGAACAAATTACCTCTAAGTGGCATCAGTTTTTAATGGGATCTCATTTTCCTATCATCTTCTTTTTTTCGTTTCTCAGAGTTGAATGTATCCGTGGGTGGTTTTTATTAATTTGCAATGGTCTTTGGACAACTTTCCGTCGTGAATAATCTCTGAAACTGATTTCAACTTGGACGGTAAAATCATGAATTCCAATACTGTGGACAAAGTTATCTCTATACCTTTAAATCGGACCGCGTTAAGCAGAAAAAAGTCAAGCCACATCAGCTATTGCCAACTTTAAG
Organism: Bemisia tabaci; assembly: GCF_918797505.1. NCBI lineage: Eukaryota > Metazoa > Arthropoda > Insecta > Hemiptera > Aleyrodidae > Bemisia > Bemisia tabaci. Next base: position 16,056,723 of record NC_092798.1, read on the forward strand.
TAGGCAATTCAATTCTTTACACGTATGGGACTGTGCGGATTTGTGTGCAAATTTCAGTGAATTTTCTGCATATCGTCACCTTCCAGGCAAAGTATCACAAGCGCCATGCAACGTTTAAAAATTTCCGCAGTCATTATATTTTTTTACAAAAAAATGGTTCAACGAATCTGTCCGAAAATTTTACTGAATTTTCTTTTTGCTGCCAATAAAATTCAGTGAAATTTTCAAACAGATTCAACCAATAATTTCTCTGTAAAAAAATGAAATAGCGGCGGAAATTTTTAAACGTTGCATGGCGCTTGTGATACTTTGCCTGGAAGGTGACGATATCACAAAGCAAATTCCTCCAAATTTTCAAAGAAATTCGCACAAACGTTCTCTTGAAAAAAATTAAATCGCCAGTTAAATTTGACAACAGTTGATGTGGCTTGTTTCTTTTCTGCTGAGCGCGGTATGTTGTATTGCAAATGTCGTATGAACTTTCAGATGTTGCCAAATGTCTCTGGCGAAATGCGAATTTTCCACAAACTAGGACACATAAACGCACATTAAAATACGGAAACTAGACACATTAATTCCATCAATTTTACGGACCATCTTTTCTCAATTGTTTCAGTTTTTTTTTGAAAACTTCAAGAAAGGATATTCATAATTTTGTTCATAGCAATGAATAATTAGCGGAATGAATTTTGCAACATTCGAGTGCTCATACGGCGTTCTCAGTGGCGTGGCGTGCTTTGCGATTCATCGATTGTTATGCCATTTAAACTCATGGAAAAGGATCGATAAACAGGGTGCTCGCAGCGAACACCTTAATAATCGATTCTTTACCATAGGTTTGAATGGCAGAGCAATCGATACATCGCAATTCACGCCACGCCACTGGCGTTCTTCATCAGCAAGGCAGTGCATAAGATGCCAAAATCCCTAGGTTAATTGTCATACTTGATTAATGCGCATATTTTCTCTCTTTTTTAGGCGATCATGAAAAAGTCTCGCATTACTTGTAAATGTCATGGCGTGTCCGGGTCATGCAGTATGGTTACCTGCTGGCACCAAATGCCCACATTTAGAGAAGTTGGTGAGTAGATTTTGCCTTTACATTTCATAAGGATAATATATCTGACTCTAATTCATCTTTACTAGTGTATCGTCACGAGTATCCTCCTGATATTTACAATTAGAGTACCTAGGTCAAGTTGGAGGAGTTGGATCTGTGTAAAATTTAAAATTGAGAACGATAAAACTTCCCCCGAGCACATTGGGCAGTATGTATAGTTTTTGGCGCATGTACAAAATTAATATTACGATGAACCTTAAATGGATCCATTTTTGCAATAAGGAATCCATATTTCTGGTCCGTTTCAGGCACAGCATGCATGCCATTGGTTTCCCTATGCAGATATGTGCTTTTATGGGGGGGGGCTACTTTTGGTTCCATATTGCAAAATTAATCAAAATCATAGTTTCAAATTATAAACCCCCCTGAGATACAAATAGAGAGTTATTTGAATTACATTTTGCAATGAGGAACCGCTATCTCTGTTTCTTCCATAAAAGCACGTATCTGCGTGGGGAAATTAATGGCACTTATGCTATTTCTAAAATGAGCCGGAAATAGTGGCTCCTTATTGCAAAATTTAATCCATTTTAACAGCCAATTGGACTGCATTTTGCAAGTAGGAACTACAATTACCAACTCATTTGTAAAAACACTTATGAGCAAAGGGAAACTAAAAGTACATACGTTGTTTTTGAACTGAGCCAGAAATCGTAGTTCCTAATAGCAAAATGACGTCCAATTTGATCAAATTTTGCGATAAGGTATCACTATTTCACTATTTCTGGTCCGTTTCAGGAACAGAATGCATGCCATCGGTTTCCCTATACAGATATGTGCGTTTATGGGAGAGCCAAATGTAGTGGTTCCTTTATTGCAAAATGTTATTCAATTAATAGCGTAATCCTTTTGAACGGAATTCTTTTGCTGAGCTTTGCGGTTTGCACGCGCCGATGGTGCAACTGCACAAAACCTGTATCTCGGCTTACGACGCTGCACATTTCCTATCAAACTTTATTCTCTTAATGGAAAAATACGCATCGAAATTTATCGCTGATTATCCTGATCTTTCTTGTCAGCGCGAAGAATATTTTTTGAAAATCGAGCCATAGTAATGGTTCGCTCTACTTGGATCAAACAAGATGGGAACCGAGAGTTTGAAACACACATCAGCAAACGAGATATGCGTTTTTGTAGTTACCTTGCACCGTCGATCCCTCTTTTGACAATATTATAGCCTTCACGGAGATAGCTTCATGGAGTCCAATATTTTTTACGAATGTAAAGATTCAATCCTCAAAACACGACTTTACCTATTGCCGTCGTACCAAAGTTGACAGATTGTGCTGAAAAATCAGCACCTTCCCCCATTTAAACCCATGTAATGTATGCACTTATTTTGCACAATTTGACAACCTTGCGTCGCACCGGAAAGCCTCCTCTGGGGAACCGACAGTTGGCAAGACGTCGCCCCTCTCTTGTAAGGGCGTATCTCGATTTCTGCATGAGCCCCGAGAAGCATGTATTCTTATGTAAAACAAGGCTTACATAGAAATTGAGATAAGCTTTTACATTAGAGAAGTGACGAAGATTGGCGTTCTTTTGTATCGGCGGAAATTAATTAGAGCCAGCCGGAAACTAAAAGATACGAAGGATACCATACCAAGGATCGCATTCTTCCCCAAATGTGGCGGAAGCCCAGCAGGCTGATTATTGAAAGTAATAGACAAAGCAGTATAGACAAAGAGGACAAAAGGTATAATGGAACGATCCTGTTGGCGGAAGCTGGCGGTTGCAATGGACAAACGAGATAAGTAAAAGAAACAACTTAATCGGCCCGAAACACTGACAAAGAAACAACTTAAATCGGGACTAAGGCCGCAAATAATACAAATGAATATTTAATAAATATTTTATGTGTTCTTTTTATTATTTGCGGCCTTAGTCCCGATTTAAGTTGTTTCTTTGCGAGATAAGTAATAGACTACCTATACCTAACTAACGGCAAACCATAAGGAACCTTGTAATCGGTCCATCATTTGCCCCCTTACTCTGTATCGACCACCCGTTTCAACCATTAGAATGGCTCCATTTTTCTTGTCTTCTTTACCTTTCACTTTGTCTATCACGGATACTACCTAAAAGCGCAAATTTTCGACAGCGCAAGAATAAGAAGCGTAAAAACGGTAGGCAAAAATCTGGGGAAAGCGGGGGTCAAGTCCAGTCTTCGTAAGCCTCTCATTCTTTGGGGGGAAAAACCAACGAATAATTTTTCCAGCTATTTTTCAAGTTTTTTCCGTCATTTCCTGGAAAATTTGAGGATGCCTTACAATGGAAATGTGCAAGGGAAAAGATTTCAAAATTTCTGTTGAATAGCCTTACGTTTTACTCAAGAGGCCCCGGCCCCTATGGCGAAATTTTGTCAGCTCTTTTTCATGGAATCACAACATCCATCGATGAGCCCAAACCGCACCACGGTCCAATCAGAAGCGCTAAACCGGACTTGAGTGCAGTTGAGACTTGTCCTTGGTACTTTTAAGCACGGGAAAGGACCAGCAAAATTTTTATCAGGCAATTTGGATCGTATTCAGCCAAAGGGAACCAGCGCGATCACAATGTTGTGAAAATGTTGCATATTTATAATTATCAAAAAAATCTCCCAGAATAGCAAATAGTTTTTGCTTCCCACTAAAAATTTGTTAATATTACAGTACCTGTATAGCGACAGTATGGATAGATCGCTTCATGGAGGGCTTAGGGCCCAAAAGTGCAGCCACCCTTCTAACCAACTTTTAACGCACAAAATTTCACTGCCAGTGTGCAGATTCCAATTCTAACCAAGTTGGCTAAGGATGTACATGAATGAGCGTCCTTCCGCAAAAATGAGTAAATCTATGCAAAAACTTAGTCAAATACGTGCGCTTTATAAACGATGGTCCGTAACTACTGTATTAATAAATTGCTCCGGATAATTGAAATCCATAGGTTGGCTGCATTTCTGGGCCCTAATTTCACTCGTGGAGGCATCGGTGAAGGCCTGATGGATTTTCGGAGTTTCATACCTGTCTATACTCTCGCTATACAGTCACTCTAGTTAATATTAAAGGAAAATAATTTTGTAAAGTTGAATACTGTAAATATATTGCGTATTTATTAAAAAAAAAAAAAAAATGAAGTTGCACGATTTTGAAAACACCATAATCTTGGTGGTTCCTCTTTGCTAAATGCGATCCATTTAATCCAGTGTTTGTGCGTCTGAAAATTTCAAGGAAAAAGTATTCGTAACCTCTTGAAAAATAAATAATTTATCAGAGAAATTTGACAACCCCCGAATGCTCATACGGCGTTCTTCAGCAGCACAGCAGACGGAGTGACGTGCCGACGCGTGCTTCGCGGCTGTCGAGGTTCCTTTGAGTCGGTGGCCGCTGAAACCGAGCGTGTGCGTCTTTTCATGGACCCTGGCACGCGCGTAATCTTACGGAATCTGGGGGTCATCCGAAAAAGGGCGTGTTTGGTTCCGATATGGACCGATCCTTTTGTCGTATTATGTTTTCTATTATGTTTTCGAGTTTTTATTCCTCGGCATTCCTCGTCCTCGTCGGCGGCCCATTGTGCAGCGCATCCAAGTTGCTCAATTTCAGCCGGCTCATTTGGACGTATTTCTGCCGAACGGAACTATATGCATTATGACGTGAGCCCTGAGACCCATAAGAATGTATGCATGGCAGGGCTCACGTCATAATGTACATAGATCCGTTCGACAGGAATACGTCCATTTGTTCTGGACCGGCCGCCGCACAGTGGATCGAGTCAATTCGAGAGGTCGGACATGAAATTTTTTACTAAAACTGCAAATCTTGATGTTTATTTCGTCACATTTTAAATCTTAAGGGTTGGTTTCAGAAGATAAGTTCACGAGGGAACCGATGGAACCACTTTTAGAGCCTCAAAGTTTTGTATAAATGGAGTTATAAGCGTTCAAAGTTTCCAAATTTTGTCCGTCCTCTCCGATCGACTCGATCCACTGTGCGCCGTGTTCCCCTGTTTCACGGAAGCGTTCAGAAAGCTTAGAAAGGGGGGCAAAATTTGAAATTCCCGCCAATGGGAAATGGTGGGAATTTCAAATTTAGCGGAAAATTGAAGTAAGCGGGAAATGTTGAATCTTGGTCTGTTAGTAGGGTAAGTGAATCGGAGGTATGCTGCTTTGCTACAGACTATCCAAAAGCGACGAAACACTCCCTTCCGTTTTGTGTAAGTCTTGGCGTGAAGTTTGAAATAAATGCCGATTTTTTCATTCGATTCTTATTGGTCCAGTTGCTCCCGGCCAGAGGGAGATTGAATAAATGAGAATCGGGTATGAAAATCTTTTCATTTTTTTTGGTCGTTCCTTTGTCGACGCGGGCCTAGCCGCGTAGCGGCCAGGGGGCATAGCCCCCAAGTATCGTCTTCGCTTCGAAATTCGATGCTCTATCCCGGCAGACCGCGTTATTTGCCGTTCAAGTGTTACGTAAATGAGGGGGGGGGGGGGTACCAAGCTCAGTTTTATAAAATAAACATAGTTTTCTATATTATACAGCTACAAGCAAAATCTTGGAAGCACTATTTCTGACGAACTGCCGGACCGATAAGGATTATCTTTACATGTATGTCATCTGTAGTAGATGTGGATGTGCAAAAAATTATGAAACCCCGAACTTTTAATGCTGTAGAGCTTTTAAAGCTCATGTCACTTAAGTCCAATGTTAATAGCGTGAGAGATATCGACAGTGAAACTACCAAATTACGTATCTCGGTTTGCGACGTCGCAGACTTCCTGTCATACTTTATTTTTTAAATGAAAAACTACCTAAAATCCAGTCTTGAAAATTTCTGTGATTTTTCCTCTTTGTGCGGAGAAAATTCCGTGAAAATTTCAAGGAATGATATTGATTTGGTCTATACTTCAAAAAAATAAAATGTGAGCGTAGATTTTTAAACACCGCAAACGAGATACGTGGTTTGGTAGTTTCACCGTCGATATGTCGTTTCCGCTAGAAACGTCGAGGTGTGGGATTCTACCTGAGTGACTCGAATAAACAATAAAACAATGGAAAAGCTCGTGAAGGGCTCCTCATTCGAAGAGTTGAGGAACGGCGCAACGCTCAGGGTTCAAGGTCCAAGGTATAAGGTTCAACTCAATTTTTCCTGCATTCTTCCGGCTTCGATTTGTGGCATTGGTCAATTTACTTGATTGCTGAATTTCTATTAATATTTACAGCAGATAAACAGCACATACAAAGTGAGAAGGCAGGCGCTGCGTCGCGTCGGGACGGACCAAATATCATTAACTCTTAACGGTCGAAATCCGATTTTTTTGTTTTAAATTAAGTATTTAATAATGACATAATAAATGAAAATCTCTCCAGTAAGTGGACTGTGAGATTATGTACATCCAGCTATTCCTCATCATTTACAAATCTGAGTGTTACGTTAAAAATTTTGAAATCGATGCAGCTCGAACACAAAATGGTGTATTAAAATTGAAGAACATACATTTGCCTATACATATGCGTAAAGGGCCCGCGAGGCGCCCTCCCTGGGGTTGGGCCGCGTAGCGGTCAGGGGGCAGGGCCCCCTAGTAATATATAAACATTCTTTGTTCCAATGAGATAATATTTTCCAACCATTTTTCAGGCTTTCTCGGTAATTTACTAAAAAAAAATAGGAGGGTGGGAATCAGGCTAGGCGATATGACTGCTGATACTTTTCTCTTCGGAGAAAATCTTTCTGCTCGGGAGAGAAACCTTCAACCCTTTCATTCTCATGAAAGTTATTTCCCCGACGAAAGTATTCCGACAAAATTGCAACAATGAAACGCATTTACGCAGCTTCTCAAGACGGCAATAACCGTAAAGAGAGCCCACATAACTGAGACGAGCCCTGAACTTGAAATTCTGTCACTTCTGACTGCTCGCGCACCTGGGTCAAACAAGGACAGAGGGAGCTGTCACGAGACCGTCGAACCCCTTCCTTTCTTTCTCTCTCTCACCGGTGCAAGAGGTGCGCAAAAGAGAGAGATGAGTGTACGACCCGTCGAATAATTGGATGCACTTGAGCGAAAAACCCCCCCGTCTGCTCGGGGAAGAGATAGCAGATAGATCGTTCTTGCAAATCCGTGCAATTGGTCGGAGGGTGTCCCGATGTGCAGTCAGTGATTGAGCTTTGAAACGGGATACCCTTCGCATAGCGTCGCGGTCCGTGGTTGCCAGAGCGTCATGATCGACCGATTTTTTTCTCGTGGAATACTGCCGCACTCAGGAAGAACGCCGTAAGAGCCTTCAGACGTTGCCAAGTTCTCTCCGATAAGAACCGAAATTACTAGGAAAATTGTGAATATTATGTTACTAAATGTCTAGAGAATTTTGTACGCAATTTAGTCTAAAATATCTGAAAATTTGAAGGAAAAATTTGCATGAATTTTGTCTAAAATCCATGTTTTCATCGAGGGAAATTTGGCAACTCTTGAATGTTCATACGGCGTTTTTCCTTAGTACGGTAGAATAGTGTCGTGATTTCAGCGATTTGACGGCCTCGTTGGCGGACCTTGTGCGGTGTTACCAGATCGGTCGTGGAATATTTGTTTTTTTGCGTTTTTGGGGGGGAGTTGGAGGTGATTTGGCAACGTTATCGGCGAGTCGGTGTGCTACAAGAGCTGTCCGCGTCTTTTTTTCCTCCCTTGTTACCCCAGCGCGTTTTGAGACGTCTCCGGTTACCCCCAGCCTCTTCGGTGGGACGAAACCGCAGTGTGACCTCACCTGCGTGAAAATTCACCGTCCATCGCATCGGTGACGCGTTTTTGACATCGATGAACTTGATTTGATGCCTGCATCTCGAGTACTTTATCACATGAAGTACCTTCTAAGGGAGAGTATGGTCACTCTAGAGTTCACCTTTGATTGGCCCAGCCATCTGCGGTTTCATGAAGTTTTTAGGACCTAATACTGCCGTGCTAAGGAAGAACGTCGTATAAACATTCGAGACTTACCTTTCCTTCAATAAAGCGTTCATTATTTTTAGAGGAAAGCTATGAATATTTTTCCTTGAAATTTTCAGGAACTTTAGGTGAAATTGCAAACGATAATATCTGAAAAATTGGAAGCAAAATAATTATAAGTTTCCCTGGTAAAAATTGGCGATAGGAGCTGTGTTTCAAAATACCATAGGAGTTCTTATAGCCGACTAAAGATGGCTATTGAAAATCATATAGCTGACTGTAGAAAGCGGAGCAAATCATATAGCCGGGCTATACGAAGCTATAAAAAAGTATACAGTCGGGCTATAGTTCCTATCGCCGGGCTTTACACTTTATCGCCATTGGCTATAAGAAGCTATAAGAAATTGTGTAGAAATTCGTGTGCTTTGGAAATCATTAAGTTTGATACGGAACTACCTTAATATTTACAAAACACACATTATATTTTCCTTTGAAACATATATATTTTTTTTTTCATCAATTAAAATGAGAATAGTCCATACAGAGTGAGCAAACATTTCAAAATCATGAGTTGAATAACGCTGACTCCGCGAGATTAAATATTGGAGCCTAACACAAAGCGGAGCGGCGACGCACTGGCGCCTACAAACCAACAGGGATACTTCACGCATTGCGCAACGCGTGAAGTATCCCTGTTAGGTTTGTAGGCGCCAATGCGTGTTTCGCGCTGGCTGCCCGCCTGCCACGGCGCTTGAAGCAACTATTTCACACCAGAGGTATTGCACAGTATCATACGAAACTGAAGGCGCTCTAATATACTAGTAATGGCAGGCATCCATCCAAAAGACGGAGCTTTCCTAGCAAAATAAATCAAGATACTACGGCCCAAAAAGAGAGCAGTATTCCAAAAACTCACTAAGTCCTAGCATCCGTAATTAGTAACGTTTAGCATACACTTTATCGCCTGGCTATTGCTTAATCGCCATCGGCTATAAACGGCTATAAGAAATTGTGTAGCTGGCTATAGAAGCTATTGGAAATCTTACAGACGGCTTTAGGTATATAGTATTTTGGAACACACATTCTACTGCCAATTTCTACCAGGGTCACCAGGAAATTCGTGTTTTAGAAATGGAAATTTGGCAACGGCTGAAGGTTCATACGGCGTGCTTCCCTAGCACGGCAGAATAAAATGGAAGCTGTTAAATGCAGAACCGGGGTGATTAATCTACGTCGATTTATCTATTTTTAATAATATACCTCATGAAGCGGGAAGTTCAAAAATGCCCCCAAATTTTCAACGCAGATTATGGAGTTAGGAGTGAATTTTTGACCTTTAATCCAATGAGCTCATCGTAATTTAGAGACAGAGTCATTTGCAATTGGAAACGTCACTCTTCGTTTCGATCCAGGAAAAGTCTGCAACAGAAAATCTTAAAACCAGAGGGGGAGCAATCCCGACTGCATGAGGCCTCTCCTCACGCAACCCTTGTGTTTTGGTGCGTTTACGAATGGAGGCAGCCGAAAATCTAAAGACTGACCAGGGTTGCCACAGTCAGGGAATACTGGGTAAACCGGGATTTGTCGGGGAGTTTTAAAAAGTCAGGGAAAACGTGGAAATGTCAGGGAAAAATTGCCAAGTCGCCTTTACTTGCTTTCTAGAATGGGTATGACATTTCGAACGACAAAGTTTCCTCGAAAACTACTTATAATTGGACCGAGTTCAACAGGAAGGAACCAGCCCAAATAAAGTCGAAACTGAGAAAAAGGGGGTTAAAGTTTTATTTCTACATAAGGCTCAATGTGAAATCGAATTTTAACCCCTCCTTAACCCAGGCTATGTTTTTTTTTTTTTTTTTTTTTTCTCGACTTGAGTTTTTGGTCGGGGAATTATACTAGTGGAGCTCAACATTCTTAACTCAATTTTTTCCAAAATGTGAGTTGGCTCCTTTCTGATGAACTTGGTCCAATCATGTCTTTTTTACCATTTGGCATATCTTCAATTGTCAGGGAATTTCCCCGATATTTGTCAGGGAAAACCGGGAGACGTCAGGAAATTTCCCCAATATTTGTCAGGGGAAACAGGGAAATGTCAGGGAATTTAATTTTCTAAATTCGGTGGGAACCCTGACTGACGTCGTCGATTGGCTTATGCTGCAATCACACGCTGAATTTAGCAGCTGAATGTGGAAGTCAACATTCATCGCCTAACGGCTGAAATTTCGCAAATTCGAGTTATTTTCATCCAGATGTGCGTGTCATATCTATTCGAATAGCTCAGACAAATCCGCAACATTAGTCCGATGGTTGCTGAGAATCGGTGCTGAGTTTTGCGCGTCACGCACAAAATTCAGGCATCGGGCCGACGACTTCCACATTCAAGCCACATTCAGCTCTCACATTCAACGTGTGATTGCGGCCTTATAAAAAATCTATGTTTCCGATTAACTCTCGTGAGGAAGCGACGAACTTCCGAAAACCTGGCATCATCGAAACAGACGAAGATTTGTTACCAGCCAGAAGCTGCGCTGCAACCGGCCGCGAGCGTGAATTTATCGGCGAATTATAAGTTTTTCCGCCATAAATCAAGGGTTCCACCCCCATCCAGCCGTCTCGAAATGAGTAAGGAGAAAGGCTCCCGGCACCGGTCTCTGATAGGGGCATTTTTCTTGCACCCCCAGCTACACCTGCCGCGGGAGCACGCACAACCCTCGCGTTGCCTCGAATTGGACGTATTTCTGCCAAACAGAACTATGTGCACTAAGGCATGAGCCCTGAGACCCATAAGAATACATGTATAACAGAGCTCACGTCATAATGCACATAGTTTCGTTTGGCAGTAATACGTCCAATTTTCCCTCATCCGTGCATTGAATTGCCACCATGAAGCGAGCTCCTCCTGAACGCGGTTTGTCGTCTTCAGCTAACTTGATGCTACATGAAGTTAAAGAGTTTAATTCCTTAAAATGCTAACGAAAGCGAAAATCGTAATGGTTGAGACAGTCTTGCAGGTGTGCAAATTTGCAGAATCAACGTCAAAATTTAACGTGATGGTAGAGGACAGCGGGCCGATTATTCAAATTGATAGACTAAGATGTAGACAAAGAAGACAAGAGGTATGTGAAGGGAGCCTATTGGTGAAAGCGAGTGGTTGCGATGGACAAATGATGTAAGTAATAGACTAACTAACGGCAACCGACAAGAGACCCTTTAGTTAGTCTATCATTTCCTCCCTTTTTTTTTTTTTTTTATTTATTTTTTTTACCAATTTCAAATAGCCTATCGGCTAATCCCATGCTTATTAACCCAGCCCCAGGTGACTATTGCCTGAAACCATCAAACTCAGATCACCTGGCCGGGAATCGAACCCGGAACCTCGTAGTCATAGGGCCAGCGCTACAGCCTCTACACCACAAGAGGCCGACTGTCTGGTCTAGTCTATAGGAACCACTCGTTTCAACCAATAGGATTGCTCCATACTCCCTATGTCTTCTTTGTCTATAGCTTTGTCTATCAATAATGTCAATAATCAGCCCGCAGAAGGGGGAGAGGGGGAGAGAGGGAAAGAGGGGGGGTGTGATTTCAGAGGAACAGGAGTCAAATTAACAGGTATTTTTTGCATTTTTTCAGAATACTTAGACAATTCGTGAAATTTTAACATTTAAGAGGCAAGCTCTTTACGTTTTGTTAAAATTTCGGCTTTTCGCCATTAAACATTCAAAGATTGAGACTTCTCTAAAAAAAAAAAAATATTCTCAACAGCCTGATATAACATATTGATAATATTTCGAAAATCTTGTTAAAATATTTTTAAAATAAGTTTGACACCTCGCTTTTTTGATGGCTGAAGAAATATATTTTTTTTTTCTTTTTTAATATTTTCAAAGTAACATTATTAAATCAGCGTTTTAAAAGTATTTTGAACATTTTTTTTTCTTCGCCTAGAACGGGTCGAGACTATTCTCATGAAAACGAACTGTAATCTAGAAGCACTTCAAACAGCTTCCAAGAAGCACTCGGGCGCAAACACAGATGAGCATGCCGACGCACAGTGGATCGAGTCAATCAGAGAGGTCGAACATACAATTTTTGAGTAAAACTGCAAATTTTTATGTAAATATCGTCACAATTTAAATTTAAAAGGGTGTTTGTGGAAGAAATTTTCACGAGGAAACCTATGAAACCACTTTTAGAACCTTGAAATTTTGTATGAACGGAGTTATGAGCTCTTGAAGTTTCCAAATTTTGTCCGACCTCTCCTATTGACTCGATCCACTGTGCGATGGTGTTTGACTTTCGTGTTGCGAGCGGTCCATTAAAAAGAAACCGTGTTTGCGAGCGGTGTGCCCAGAGCTGCCGTACCGAGGGAAAAACGTCGTAAGAGCTTTGAAATGTTGCCAACTTTCTCCTGATAAAATATTTACTTTTTAAAACAAGTTTAATTGCCACAGTCAAGGAATACCAGGAGAACCGGAAAATGTCAGAGAATTGTTCAGGAAATGTGAATGTCAGGGGATTTTAAAAAATCACGGAAAACCTGGAAATGCCACGGATAACCTGGAAATGTCACGAAATACCTGTAAATGTCGAGAAAACCCTGGAAATGTCAGGGAAACTTTGTTAATTTACCCTTATTCGCTATCTAGAATGGATTTGACGTCTAGAACAACAAAATTTTTCCCGGAAACTATTTCAAATTATTTCTTTTTGGCCGTATGGCATATCCTCAATTGTCAGGGAATTTGATTAAAATGCGTCGAGGAAATCAGGGAAATGTCAGGGAATTTCATTTCCTAAATTTCGTGGCAACCCAGGTAATAGTTCTCCGTAAAATGAAAAAAACACAAATATTCCAAAATATTCCTATCAGATAAAATTTGACATCGTCTGAATGTTCATACGTCGTTTTTCCACGTGACGTAGGCACGCACTCGCCACACAGAGTGCGTAATGCGCTCACGGAAGCGGACGAGACATCGGGATGCAAATCGAGGCACTCGCTGCTGTTCCAAGGGGAAATAAATATTTGTTCATTTATCTTGTTCTGACTAGTCGGCGCGCAAGGATTCCCCAGGGACGGCCGCAACCCCACCCTCGCGCCCCCGTCGAAGCCCTGATATCAGTTACGGGACGCCACGGGATCCCTGAATACGGCGGCGTTGCCCTTACGTCACAAGAGCCAAGAATTTAGGAGCGTAATTCGCACGCAAGAAAAATTAGGGTCACGCATGTCTCTGTTTCGCCTTCAGTTTTCAAGGTAGGCCAAATGACTGCTTCACTGGAAAAAAAAAGTCGCTTGGATCTAGAGTCCCAGACTCTTAAAAACATTGACAAGAAAAAATACTCTTGATTCAATCGGACTTTTTGCTCGAATCAAAAGAAAATCCGCCTAAATCAAGAGGCTCGGGTCTTCAGTTCAAGGAAAAATCGGAATGAATTAAGAGTATTTTTTCGTGTCAATGTTTTTAAAGAGTCTGGACTCTGGATCCAAGCGACTTTTTTTCCAGTGTATCGTAGCAGTAGTTATCTGTTCGAGGATTATCTACTGTTTTATACAAATCTTCCCTCGCTGTGAATTACATCAAACTCTGATATCAATTGTTTACAACGAATAACTCATAAAAAAAATTTAACACAATTTTTGGGGAAGAACTGTGCTTTCTCGACGTAGAAAAAAAAACCATGGAGTAATGTAAACGGGCCCTCCCGCCTGGGAAAAATTGTAGGTTCTGTTCGTGACGCACACATTCTCAAGAAGTGTCCCCGTTGTCTGAGGAAGGTGCTTTACTTCTTAAGGAAAATTTTCCAACACAGCGATTTTTTTCAAGGCGGCTCAAAAAATTGGATTAAGTTGGTGGCGAAAACACCCTTTCATATATTCCAAAAAAACAGTTGCGACTGAATCAATTCATTTTGTCCGTTACAAACTTTAAAGTTGAATTAATCCAATTTTAGCGGACCTCGTGAATTTAAACTTTGGATTGATTTTTCTCCAAACTATCTCTACAAACTTTAAACTGTCATCTTTCATGGTTCGGCATTATAAATCTGAGCGTTTCCGTGACGAAATGTTCCTGAAATACTCCTCGAAACGATAGTATCAATTACTTAATTATCCTAAATTTGTCTGCACTAATGTCAATATCCACTTTTCAATCGCTGGAAAAGACCACTTATCTGCAAAGAGGCAGCTCAGATTCAATAACGGCAGGGGGCAACCGTTAATTCTGTAATGACCCACGGAATGATCAGACAGTGATGACGACCATCGTGCAACGGGACATAGATGGTCTAAAACGTTCACCAGAGCATTGAGGAAGTTTCAGTGTAATTTAACGTAACTTTTAACAAAAGATCCGAGAAAGCAACAAGCTTTCCTTTCTATTTTCCGTTTCTCACACGGCTAAAAAATCTATCCTTTAAAGGTATATTCTGCACGTCAAATGGATAGCATTCAGCAAAAAGGAACCAGCGCGATTACAGTGTTTTCAAAATGGTGCAACTTCTCCTTTCCTTTTACAAACACCTAAAATAAGTACAGTATTAAAATTTGCACAATAATTCTTCTTTAAGGTAACGCAATTTTTTGGTGAGAAGCCAATCCATTTGTTGTTCCGGGAGATTTTTTTAGATGATTTTGAAGAAGCAACATTATTACAAGAATGTAATCGCGCTGATTCTTTTTTGCTGAGTGCGATCCAAATAATTCAAGAATCTTCACAATATTTGGCAACTCCCCGCTTCTACCATTACACAACGGACGCAACATGAAGCTCATTGTCAATTAAATAGCATCCAGAGGCAACTGCATCAAATCAACGATATTTTAGAGATATTAATTATTCTACTCTTGATCCCCGCCTCTCCTCCCCCTCTCCTCCCCCATTTGCCTTTTTTGTAAGCACGCGGTCAGCTCTCCGAAATGAGTCCAATTAATTTTCTTTCTTCAACATCAATTACCTGTCTGCTCTAATCTTCTCCTCTGCGCTAACTTTACCGGAGCATCCCCCTCCGCCCCCTCCCCTCCTCTCGCTAAATTGACAAAGAAATATTTAGGTTGTTCATCGCGAAATTCCTCTCTCGTGTTTATATAGAGCGAGATGCCGTCCTCCTATACTGCCTCGCTAAGGAAAAACGACGTATAAACCTTCAGGCGTAGCCAAATTGATTTAGATAAAATACAAATTTTTAAGAAAAGATGTGAACATTTTTCCTCCAAATTGTCGGACAATTGTTGTACGCAATTAATGTAAATTATCTCAAAACTTTCATAGGGAAAATATGCATAACATTCCTCAAAAATACATATTTTTCCGGGGAAATTTCGCAACTCTCGATTGTTCATAGGGCGTTTTTCCCTAGCACGCCAGCACGGCAGTATAGCGGATGTTGCACTTTTCCCGGATTTTTCTCGACGAGCCTCTTCTACAGCGGGCTGATTGTTGAAATTGATAGACAAAGCGATAGACAAAGAAGACATAGGGACTGTGGAGAGATCATGATCGGTTGGAATGGTTGGACTAACTATATAGGGTCTCTCGTGGGTTGCCGCTAGTTAGTCTATTATCTACCGTCTTTGTTCATTGCAACCACCCGCTTCCCCCAATAGGATCCCTCCATGTCTCCCTTTTGTCTGCTTTGTCTATCAATTTCAATAATCAGCTCGAAGGATTTCTTTTTGTAGATTTGTCGACAAGCCGCTTTCACAATATCAAAGATTAAAATGGGCAAGATGCATGCAATGATGGATGTTGCAAACTTTTGTTGGGGCGATAAAAAACAAATGGACGTATTTTTTTCTAACGGAACTGTGTGCTCCATGACGTGAGCTCTGTTATGCATATATTCCTATGGGTCTCAGGGCTCATGTCTTATTGCTCATAGTTCCGTTTGACAGAAACACGTCGAAAGTTTCTCGTGGAAAATGGTTAAAAAAGCACATTGAGCACGTGGAGAAAGTTTAAAGTGCAACCAACTTCACAATCTACGTCAGAAATTCGCGCATTTTTCAGTGCTTCACTTCATAAAGTGCACAATGGCAAAGCTATAGTTTGATGTAAATGAGTGACCCCGGTTTCCTAACTCCTATAGCGAAACTCAAAATAGCTGCTTTCAAGTGTCGTAGTCTTTCTGTTTAAATCAAACAATATAGTGAAAGAGCGTATCTTCATTCCTGATCGCAAATCGTCTCAAAAAATTCGATTTTTCTCTTCAAAAGTATAAAAATGATAGAGTTCCTGTGCCAAATGACAATTTCAGCAAAAAAGAAAAATCATCGTTTCCAGAGAGAAATGCCAAACGATTCCCGTATAAATCAAATTACCGATTGGAAATGTTGCCAGGCTCGGACTGGCCATAAGGCCAATCTGCCATTGGCAGATACGCCCCCTTTCCGCGCCGAAAACGCGCCCCTCTTACAGATAGCAAAATAAGAAGAAAAAAAATTACGACCGAGAATATGTGAGAAAAATTTCTTAAATGAACGGAAGAGGAGAGAGTTAGGAGTAAAGAAAGGTGCTTTAACGCATGATAGTGGTGAACAGAGGTCCAAGAACTACTTTCTGAAGCGTAAACAATTTTCTGTGAAATTTTCACCTTCTTCTTGACATACAGGCGCTTTATCATCCCCCTCCTTCATTCGCTATGTGTAACTCCCTTAGAAGCGATGGTCGGTTCGATTTTTAGACATACGCATCCTTTATAGACCTCTTAAGAGACCTTTAAACATATTTCCTCCTTTTCAAATGACTATTGATTTGGACATACCATAGCATAGCTCGGGCAAACTTAACCTTAATTTATCTCGAAATTCAAAAATAAGAGACATCTAAAATGTAAACGCGATACAACTATTCGCGCAAGATGGATGTCCACATTGCATATGAAAAATGTAAGACGCGATGCCGTGAGTCGTGAACTCGCAATGCTCTGCTCTAGTTTGAAGCAACATTACAAATAAGACAAACGCAAACAAACACAATATGGAAATAAAGCGAGGGAAAGGATGCGCGTTAACGACGGCGCAGAGATACAACTATTCGTACTTGATGGACGTCCGTGCTGCATCTGAAAAATTGAAGGCGCGATGACGCGAACCGTGAGCTCTCAATGCAGTGCTTACCTTCAATTTTGCAATTTTTACTCCGTCTGATCAATAAACTTTGAACCTGAAAGTAGCGTAAACTTGTGCTGATTTGCCAAAATTTTCTGAATCCCTCTTCACGTAGGGAATGCCCTACCAGGAAATATCACATTACGCCCCTTTAACCAGCCAAGGGTCTACGCCCTCAGATGCGAGCCAGTCCGACCCTGAATGTTGCAACGTTGAAATGTGGTTGAGTTCTTTCGTTGTGAAAACGACGCAACATTCCCCTTTTTTCGTGTTCACCTCATTTGCACAAACTGAATGTCTGAAGGTCATGATACTTCCCAGCCGTACCATTCTAGGGGGAGTTGGGGGAGTCATGTGGCGGATTTCATGGGCTGAGCCCCAATCACACAGAGATTACCCCAAGATTAAAAGCGCGCAGGGTGAGTATTTGGGAGTCCCTTGCAGACCCCTCTGAAACGTTTCAAGTTGGTTCTGCCTCCACTCCTCGTCTGACGTCCAATAAGCACTTCTCTTGTTATTTATGAGCGAGGAGGGATTCGTGGCCTGTGTGTTTAAATAAATAAAAATGAATAAATGAGAAGGGAGTGGCGAGGCGTCGATTACGTATCGATGTTTCCCCATTTGAAGCCATGATAAAAGATCGATTATTAAGGTGTTCGCTGCGAACACCCTGTCTATCGATCCTTTTCCATACGTTTAAATAGCGGATCAATCGATATATCGCAAAGCACGCCACGCCACTCGAGAAGGTATAGGCTCGTGGCAATATCCTGAGACGTGCGATTTCATTTGCAGGCGTCAGATTGTGAGGAAAAATCTTGTACTTAACCGAGATGGTGAACACGTGAAAGGTCCCGACGGCAAAACTACGAAAGCACGGATTCGTATTACGATGTTAAAAAATGTCCGATCACACCCGTTGTGCAAAAAAATCCTCTGGACGTTTCCTCCGAAATTTTCAGAGAATATATTTGAAAGAACGAAGAAAATAGTGCGAAATTTTGTGCAAAAACGATGATTGGCTTTTTCTTATTTTTAAGAAAAGTACAAAATGACAGGAGATTTGCAACATCGCAAACCTAGATTCGTGGTTTGATACTATCACCATCGATGTATGTATTGGGAATAACTATGAATAACTTGGGATTAACTAGGAATAACTATGTATGTATGATCTCTTGTTATCTATTGAAAAAATAATTTCTCTTGGGGAAAAAAAATGTATGTATTGGGGGACGTACGTGTACAAGGGAATCCCGGATTCAAGTTGAACTTCTGAATGAAAATTCAGGAGATTTCACGATAATAGGAATAGTCGTGTCGCCGTGGGTTATGAACGACATAGGGCAAAACGATTGAAAACCAAATTAATTAATCAATAGGAATGATGTCCCTGAACCTATCCATGCTAAAAAATATGATGAATTATTATTATAATTAATAATATGAGACTTTAAAGGCCGAAAATGTCCGGTCGGTTACGCGTCGCCAACCTCGATTTTGAAGCAAAAGAGCAATTTGCGGTAACATATCAGTACTGATCATGAACTCTTTGGCAATATTTGCTGAAAAGAGACTCTAGTGTTCAAGAAAATTGCCAGTTTGAACTGAAATGTTTATTATTGAGCGAGAAAAGTCATAAGAAAGAGGTGTCGCCACATTTGGCAACACATTTTTGCAGTTGTATTAAGTGCAGTGTTTATCTCGCCAGATGGAGTCAGGAGTTTCAAAACTGCCATCAAATTGTTCGCTGAAGTCTTCTTGACAAAACCATTACTGATAAGTCAGTTTTTTTTACAATGAAAACTTTAATTATTATGAAAACCAGTGATTTTTACGTGTGTAGCACTAATTCCTCACTACGCAAAAACCTTAATTTAATAGTTTTTAACTAAAAGAAAGTCTCCAAAGTTTAGAAAACTTTTAAGGCAGCATTAATTCCACGTCATAACTCAAGAATTGCCAAGTTTCATCTTTTGTATCATCTTTAATCTCACATTTTTGAGTGTCGGTTACGCTGTGTCTGTTACGTAACCGACACAATTTGGCAGGGCCGCCATGTTTGCGTGGACCTCCAGCAGTCCCGCGGGAAGCGCTGATACCTGATTCAATGGCTTATTTATCAATCACTTTAACTTTGCACTGAATCATTATAGAGCGTGCCAAAGCTGGAAAAAGGAAGTTTAATACCTTTAAAATGAGGTAATGAATTCCTGTTAAAATTGGTGCAATTTTATTTCTAAGGTATTTCACATTTTAACTATTCCTGTTATCGTGAAATCACCCAGGAGAAATCGAATTGAAACGAAAGGGTGTGGCTGTGGATGTTACTCACATTTTTATTTTGACCACGTTAAGCAAAAAGGAACCAAGCCACATGAGCTGTTGCCATATTCAGTTGGGCGATTCAGTGCTTAAACGGTTGTGCAAATTTTTGTGCAAGTTTCAGTAGATTATCTGCATTACTACGAAGCAAATCCCTTAAAATGTTCAAAGAAATCCGCATAAACGTTCTCTTGTAAAAAATTAGATTGCCCAGTTTTTGACAATAGCTGATGTGGCTTGGTCCCTCTCTGCTAAACGCGGTCCGTTGCGCCTTCGATGATCAAGGTAGGCAGGAGAACATACTCCGTGGAGTTAGTCCAGTCAATCTAAACCAAAAAAGGGCCCTAGCTAGAAAATTTTGCGAAAAACTTTCTGGCATATGTTACCCACGTGTTTTTTAGCGCTGAATCCGAATCTGAACTTTTCTACCTCCGATTTTTGCCGCTAAAGCCGCCATCTTGAAAAAACGTTACCAAATCTCATTTTTTGTCCAAAAATCATTAATAACTCGTTCTTTGTGCGTCAGACGGCAAAATAAGTTTTTTCCAAAATGAAAGTACGTAAAATTTTGGTTTGGAAACATGTATCAAAGTATTGATAACATGCGCATACCATCTGCCAGAGCATGCTGAAAATAGCGGGAAATTTGAAAAAAAATCGCAATTTTTTGCGGTTTTCTCAAATATCTTTTTTCAAATCTCGGCAAAAGTGGGGTTGAAATATCAAAAATCGAGAGAGGTACCTTGGATCGGATCCCTTCTAATTACCACACTGAAAAAATTATGGCAACATCTACTATAAGTCTACTTGATTTTTTGCACGGTGATACTATTTAGTGAAAATAACCAGAATTATATTAATTTTTACCAGAACTCTAGTGATGCACACCATAATATGGTAAACGCTATACCATAGAATTTGGTGTTATTACCATATTCGTATCGATGTGTCAGAGCACGGTAAAATCTACCATATTTTTTTCAGTGTACTGAACCTTCTTAAAGATGCTGAAATCCTAAATTCGGCCCTGCTCTCAATAAAAGTAACTTGATGGGAATATGCAGAAGGAACGGGTGCTGAAAACAATACTGATCAAAATCATAGCGTTTTACAAGAAACATTATATTCAGAAGATCCGACAACATTGCTTGAGATAAAAAAGTCTCTCAATAGGAAAGCTGCTAACTTTCTCCGCGACAGTGAATAAAAACTATGCCTCTCATTTTCCCGGTGGGCTCATAAAGCTCCCTTCCGGAGCCTCCCTTCTTGATTTACGGCTTACCTCAAGATCCAACACTCAAAACCCTCCCCCGCTAAATGTCTACTCATCCCCATGATTCATTTGGTTGGGGCTGATACGGGGAATTTCAATTGCGCAAGCCTATAATTACTTCGGAAAAGCGTCGTGGGTTACTAAATTTTCGCCAACTCCAAATCGCAAAAAAGCACGAGGTTACGGCCACGGTACGTGACTACGGCGACGCAACGCACAGTAGAACGAGTCGATTGGAAAGTCGGACGAAATTCGGAAACTTTGAATGTTAATATCTTCGAAAATTTGAAACGAAAAAGTTTGAAATGGAGTGTTGCATGTGTGAGGAATTTGCGATTGACCATTGATTCTTATGTAAAAGTTCACGAGAAACGCGTGGTGCCATTGGTTTTCTCTAAATCAAACCCAAGCTCAAAAAAGCTTTCAAGTTGAGGCCAAAATGGAGGGGATATTCCACCCCACGAGTCCACCTCTACATCAAAACAAACTCTCCATGCATAGATAGGGAGCAAATAGGTACATAGACAGGGCTGCCACTTTATTTGGGAGCTCTAAAACTGAAATCACGACAACCCTGCCAATGTATTTGCTCCCTATCTTCGCATGGAGAGTTTGTTTTGATGTAGAGGTGGACTCTCAGGGTAGGGTGGGATATCCCCTCCATTTTGGCCTTAACTTGAGAGCTTTTTTTAGCTTGGGAGTTGATTTCAGAAAAAAACCAGTAGCACCACCGTGTTTCTCGCGAACTTTTACATATGAATCAACAGTCAAATCGCAAATTCCTCACACATGCAACATCTCCATTCCGCATGGAGGCCCTCAGAGCCCTGAGGGCTTTCTTGCATCGACCACCTCGATTTTCAGCTTGTGTCTCGTTACCAGATACCATATGAATCGTATTCGATAGTGGTTCGATGTATCGTTTGGTTCATAAAAATAGAACATAACCTCTAATAAAAATTTTAGAATTTGAGCTGGAAAAGCTGGAAATGAGAAAATTCCTAAGAATGTCACTTTTTATTGTCATTTTGCACTCACAGTAATCCAAAATCTATCACAAGAAACCCGTTCCTGAGTTTACTCGATTGACTTTTTAAGATATGTTTACATGTTGAACGATCGATATCGATACGATCTCACTGCAGGCGATTTGAAACTGATAACAGCTAAGCGAGACGACAAAAGAAATTTGGAGGGATCCTATTGGTGGAAGCGGGTGGTGGCAATGGACATAGGAGGTAGGTAATGGACTAACTAACGGCAACTCACCAAAGACCCGACAGTTAGTCCATCATTTTCATCCTTAGTCTATAAGAACCAACCATGTCAACCAATAGGATCGCTCTATACTCCCTATGTCTTCTTCGTCTATCGCTTTGTCTATCAGTCTCAATAATCGGCTCGCTGTTCGATGTATCAAATACGATGTATTACCATCACATACTTCGAGCTTTGAGCGCCTCAGCTCAACGGTTTGCAGGAGCCCTATTTCAATAAATTCATTTTCCCAGCGCAAACTGCATCGAAGTGAATGTCGAACCGGACGGGAAGTTGAAGTATAAACTGAATAAATAAATAAATCAGTCCGTCGTAGCGAGCTGTGGGGCGGGAAAGGGCGGGCCCGCGCTGTCGAACGCCCCGGGAGGTATGCAACCCAACCTGCGTCTTCATCAAACACCCGTCGAAATATCTCATATCCGTTTTCCTGCCCTTCCCTGACTCTTCCTCGACATCGTCCATTCCCGAAGCTTTGCGTAGTTGGTTCAGCTTGAATATCAAATCGAATTTATCTTATCGGGCTTCATTTTGCAATGAGTAACTAATCTTTCTGACTGATTCTTAAAAAGCACCTCTCGGCATTGGGGAACTCATGGCATGGTACACCGCGGACTGGCCAGCCAAAATTCTGGAAATCACGCCAACAGATAATTTTTCTCATATTTAAATTGTTATTAATATATGGACGTATTTCTATCAAACGGAACTAAGCGCCACTTTGAGTTCCTTTTGAGGAATTTAGAATCCCGGATAGCGCGTTCTGTCAAACGGACCTAAGCGCCATGGAAAAGCATTGCGAGTATAGGACGGAATAAGCCGGACGGCCGATACCACCGCCAATCCAAGCCCCCCTCTACCTTCCTCACCCTATGGCGCTTAGGTCCGTTTGGTAGAAATACGTCCATATTTATCTTAAATTATAATTTTTAAATCAAAATAAAATCATAAATATTTTTGAATTTTTTTATCTGATTGGTAATCTTATTGTTATTCGTCATAGAGTCTGTGAATGAATTAAGTTTTATAAAAATTAATCAAATAAATTCTAATTTAACTATCAGATTTGAGGGACTTGGAAGACAAGTGGGATTAGTGCAGTTTTTGAAAAAATGCGATATTAATGATTTCAACCAAAACTATTCTTAATTCATATTCTGTGGAAAATTCACCGCGAAAATCGAATTTTTAAGCATCAGAAAGTGAGTTTGAACTTTCTTTCCGCCATCAGGCCCTATGTAATTTTTAAATCTTAAACGCTTATATCTTGAAATAGCAAGAGCTGCATTTATGCTCTTTTTCCTACAAGCCTCTCATTTAGTCATTAACAACAACCATTCGACAAACCTTACCCTATTTTAATTACTAATTTTAAATGCAATCCATCCGCTAACCGACGAATGAATTAACTCACTGACCAATTTCTGGCGAATATCCATGAGAATATATTTTCATGAGGATATAACAAATGCTTTGCAAATTTAGCAACGCCGTATGAACTTTTTTTTCAATTTGTCTCACTTCCAAAATCTTTGAAATTTTGTTACAGGCGATTTCATCAAAGAAAAATATGATGGAGCAGCTGAAGTAAAGCTAAACAAGAAGGGGCGACTGCAGATGAGGGACAACCGGTTCAGCCTTCCAACTGCTAGTGATCTCATATATATTGACCAGTCACCCAATTATTGCATTCGAAATCTGACCTTTGATTCCCTCGGTAAGTTATTTTTTTCTTCCGAGATGCACAGTGAGTTTTGCGATGTATCGATTGATCTGCCATTTAAACCTACGAAAAAGGATCGATAGATAGGGTGTTCGCAACGAACACCTTAATAATCAATTATTTACCATAGCTTCAAAAGGCGAAACA
This sequence comes from Bemisia tabaci, assembly GCF_918797505.1. Lineage (NCBI taxonomy): Eukaryota > Metazoa > Arthropoda > Insecta > Hemiptera > Aleyrodidae > Bemisia > Bemisia tabaci. The sequence continues at coordinate 16,080,611 of NC_092798.1, forward strand.
TCGATATTCGATGTTTCACGCCTTGCCACTGTAATAAATATGAACTCAATTTTCATGTGACGTATAGGCCTATCTCATCATCGCAAATTGATAGATGTTTTGAGAAAATTTTCTGGTGCCAAATACTATCACCGAAAAAAATAATATGCTTTCTTAGCATCTAGGATGTCAAAAATGTGTCTGGTGATCCCAAGATGCTGCCTTTACTGCCCCCGCAGTTAATTTTACATCCTGTGAATGCAAATTCAACTGCGGGGGCAGTAAAGGCAGCATATTGGGATTACCAGACACATTTTTGACATCCTAGATGCTAAAACAGCATATTATTTTTTTCGGTATATTCCTTACTCCCGATCAGTTGAACTTTTTCGAAAAAATCAATTACGTTTGTCTTGGTGAAAAGTGAATTTCCGGGGAAAAATTTTCGTCGACCTGCCCACAGAATCAAATTTTGTATCTAATTTTGATTAAGGTGGAAATGGATGGTATATCTGGATTTCACGCGAAAAATCGTCCAAAAACATCAAGTGAGATGTTCGCCACGCTTGTTTCTATAGACATGTGTAGCTACACCTAACTCTATACAGCAAACTGTTTTAATGTCGACGTGGAGAATTTATTTGGCACGTGCAGACGTGCACATCGATAAATTCCGTCAAATAATGTCATCGCCTTTCGCCCGAGATGGTAACCAGTGAGGATTCGTGAAAGTTGGCATCACTGTTTTGCCTCGATTTAAATGAATGTAAAACAATCGATTCTTGGTGAGGCAGCTTGCCCTACCTATAATCGATAATTTTATTTTATTTAAATGGAGGAATAACAGCTAGAGTTAATTCTCTTCAATTCTCAAAATTATCACTAAGGTAACATGTTCATATGCACTCGGCCCTCGGTTGTAAGCAGGGCCGGATTTAGGGGGTGGCCACATGGGCCGCGGCCCATGGCGGCAAATTTAGGGGGCGGCAATTTTATTCAAATATAGGTATAAAAAAAATCGGATTCAGAAAACGAGAAAAGGCGACAAAATCTCTCATCTTCTGAGTGTATAGTAATGTCTAATTTTGTTGTCTTTCGGTGATACAAGAGACAGTACCTTTAATTAGTCGAGTTAAGAGAGAAACCAAACAGCAATTTGGCCTGGAGCGGCACGGTGCAGAGAGCAATGATGACGAGGACTTGAGATGAAAAGGAGGAAGCCCTCGACACGACGCGCGGCGGTCGGCATGTAACACATATTAGCGCCTACAAGACTGCATGAATACTTCACGCATTGCGTCAAATACAGTGCAGTCAGCGTGATACGCATAGCGCCTACAAGACTGCATGAATACTTCACGCATTGCGTCAAACACACTGCGGTCAGCGCGGCGGCGGAAGTTAAAATTATTCAATCACATTTATATTTGTTCTTTCATAATTTTTTTGTTCATTTCTTAGAAATGGAAGGCCTTGTCCACATAGAGATAAGTTTACAAAACTTAACTTTCGCGCAAAGTTCCGTGAAATGTTGCTAGTGTTGAGGCTTTCACAAAAAATTTTGCCCAACACGCAAACGCGTCTTATGCATAACCCCTCCCCCACCCCTCCAGCACGTTCACTTGATGGTTTTTATTGATGTTTCAAAACGAATGAGAAGGGGGCGGCAAAATACAGGTGGCCCATGGCCGAAAAGTAGGTAAATCCGGCCCTGGTTGTAGGTCAGTGTCACAATTTTTTGGGACAACTTAGATCATTTTCCTTCTTAAAACGTTACACTAGGGTGGGTTCATAACCTGGGCATATTCTGTTTTCTCAGCCGAATTTGAAAGTAAAATGTACATATATACACAATGGAGACTTTGCACGCAGATTTTTTTTTCTTCTTTTTTTTATTATTATTTATCTGAGAAAGCTAAGGAATTAATTTCTCAATAATTTATTCAATTTCTTTCTGGCATGCCCTGGTGAAAATTGGCAGTAGAATCTGTGTTCCAAAATACCATAGACCTACAGCCGGCTGTAAGATTTCCAATAGCTTCTATAGCCGGCAACACAATTTCTTATGGCCTTTTATAGCCGATGGCGAGTAAGCAACAGCCTGGCGATAAAATGTATGCTAAACGTTACTAATTACGGATGCTAGGACTTAGTGAGTTTTTGGACTACCGCTCTCTTTTTGGGCCGTAGTATCTTGATTTATTTTGCGAGGAAAGCTCCGTACTTTTGAAGGATGCCTGCCATTCCTAACATGTTGGAGCGCCTGCAATTTCGTATGATACTGTGCAATACCTCTGGTGTGAAATAGTTGCTTCAAGCGCCGTGGTACGCTGCGGCGCGGCGCGGGCGGGCAGCCAGCGCGAAACGCGCATTGGCGCCTACAAACCTAACAGGGATACTTCACGCATTGCGCAATGCGTGAAGTATCCCTGTTAGGTTTGTAGGCGCCAGTGCGCCGCCGCTCCGCTTTGTGTTAGGCTCTAATATTTAATCTCGTGGAGTCAGCGTTTTTCAACTCATGACTTTGAAATGTTTGCACACTCTGTATGGATTATTCTCATTTTAATTGATGAAAAAAAATATGTATTAAAGGAAAATATAATGTGTGTTTTGTAAATATTAAGGTGATTCCGTACAAACTTAAGGATTTACAAAGCACACGAATTTCTACACAATTTCTTATAGCCTTTTATAGCCGATGGCGAAAAAGCAACAGCCAGGCGATAAAGTGTAAAGCCCGGCGATAGGAACTATAGCCCGGCTGTATTAATTTTTTATCGCTTCGTGTAGCCCGGCCGTATGATTTTTTCCACTTCTACAGCCAGCTATATGATTTTCTATCGCCTTCTTCAGTCGGCTATAAGAACTCCTATGGTATTTTTGAAACGTAGCTCCTAATCGAAAATGTTTACCAGGGTGGAAAAAAGTATTAAAAATGGATTTAAAATTGAGAAAATGTACCGCCTGGTGACGTTATCTGGCGGCAATTCCCATTCAAAACACATGTATTTTAGTTCATCAGATCATTTTGTCGTATCCTCTTCTTTAATAATTTTTCGATTTATGAACCGAGGGTATCCTCTTCTTCACTTGAATCGATGATACCACTTAAACCACGAAATTCATTCAGATCAGACTTCTTCAAATCCTCTATTCATAAAAGGAGGAATTTAGTGTTTTTCTTACCCAAGTAGCACTGATCGCGATAAATAGCGATTTTATCGGTTGGTGATCGCGATTATATCGGTGGCAATATATCGAGATATTATCGCATTAAAAATCGCGATTATGGCGATTTTTATTTCGAAAATATCGCGATAAACTGTCGGGCGATAAAATCGAGGATAATCGCTCAGATGTTGATGATCCTGGCGATTTTATCGCCGATAAAATCGCAATATATAGCGATTTTTCCGTTGAGAAATTCTACTTGGGTAGAAGTGCAAATTATGGATTATTTGAAGATAATAATGAGTAGGTACCCCGAGCTCAAAGAATAATGTATGTATCATCAATATGTTGTGAAGCTGAAATTACGATTTTTCCTTAGGCCTTGTCTCCACGAGCCGTTTCACGAGATTTGTCCCAGGGAAAAATCCCACTTACGAAGTTGGGAAAAATATTGAGTTAATCAATATTTTTCCCAGTACCAAGTACCTATGGTACTTGTACCTCTAGGACCCACTGAGAGAAGAAGAAGAAGTGAAAACGAATTGTGCGATATTTTATTCATTACTACATTGTTAATGTTTGTTTAGTTAAAATAATGTGTCTAATTGTCAATTGAGTGCAATTATTATTCTAATCCCGGTTAAACACTCGACTTTAACCACTTTATCTTCCCGCGAAAACTAGTCGCAGGACTGTATGAGCCCCGTCCCGTGGAGACGGTAACTGGAAAAAATCCCAGAAGTTTCATTCCTGCGATTCGAACTTGGGACAAATCCCATGAAAACGTCCCGTGGAGACAAGGCCTTAGCGATGTAGCAGCGAGAGAGGGATTCGGGGATCTTTCTTCACAAGAAGACGCAACCAACGATGGCTGGCGCTGCTAATGATTCCACTTCTGTTGTTTCAGGGACTCAGGGACGGATTTGCAACCGGACTTCGATTGGGATGGACGGCTGCAAGTTGATGTGTTGCGACCGAGGCTACAACACTAAGAAGATGATCGTCAAGGAGCGATGCGACTGCAAGTTTCAGTGGTGCTGCTTTGTCGAATGTAAAACTTGTACACGGGTCACCGAGATCCACACTTGTAAATAAACCTTTCATCAAGTCCGCAGCCTCCCAAGTGGCATTTTTCGAGGAATCAAATTGCAATAAATTTTCATTCAGAAAATTAGCGCGTTAATTTCCTGTCCAGAACCGCGGTAAAAATGCTCCGCACGATTAAGACTAGCGCCCGCAGTGTTCTCTGATACCGCACGCTTTGCCGCAGAGTTAGTTTAGTTGCGTAACCAAACCGAACCCAACGTAGCACACTGGATCGAGTCAATGGGAAGGGTCGGACAAAATATGGAAACTTTAAACGCTGATATAACTCCGTTCGTACAAAACTTTGACGTTCTGAAAGTGGGTCCATTGGTTTCCTCGTGAAATTTGCTTCTGAAAGCACTCCTTGAAATGCAAAATGTGACTAAATAAACATCAAAATTTTCAGTTTTAGTCAAAAATTTAATGTCCGACCTATCTAATTGACTCGATCCACTGTACGTAGGTCAGCACTCTATTATCTCATATAAAAAATGAACGCTAATCTCTTAATCCTTAATCAACAAATGGCCAGTACACTATACTTATGATCATTGCAAATGATTCTTACCAGAGGAAAAGTGAGTGTCGAGAACGTGCAATCCAAAAATTGTAGTTTCATTGCAACTTTGTTGCCAAGCCATTTAACTCCTGGAACTAAAAAGTTTCATTGCAACTGTTTTGCCAAGCCATTTAACTCCTGGAACTAAGAGAATGAGCAGCACGAAGCGACAACTAAAAATTGCGATAATTCAGCAACTTTATTGCGACTTCTTTTGATAGATATACTTGATTTAATACAATTGCAATAATTTGACGCCATTGCCACTCTTAAAGATTAATGCTACTTGGGCTGGAGACTTGAAAATAAATGTCATTCCCTCCCACAGCAGAAAAACAGGAGTTGCGCATCCTATAATACTTCTTCACGATCCTTTCCCTAACAAGGTACCTAGAACTAAGAAAAATACTGTTTATTCTTCATGAAAAGAACTGCCGCGTTTCCTGCGCCTGTGCAGGAGCCCGTCAATTTTCATCATAGCTTTTGCGAAGAAATGCAGATTACATAAAAACTTGCGACAACTCTCTGCGCCAATGTCCCGGCAACTATCATCATTCAGTAAAAAGTATTTGCACAATTTGCTTCTTTCTCCCTCTTGAATTTACATTTGAGGGGCTTGAAGGGTAAGACACATTAGTGCAGTTTTTGAAAAATTTGAGATAATAATGATTTTAAGTGAAACTAGTCTTAATGCATATTCTGTGAAAAATTCGCACTAAAATTCCAGTTTTTAAGCATCAAAAAGTTAGTTTGAACTTTCTTCCGCCATAAGGATTCATGTAATATGAAAACTTCAAAGATGTATTTCTTGAAATAGCAAAAACTGCACTTATGCGCCTTGTCCTCCAAGCCCCTCATATGATGATGAGTGGATTCGCAAGTTCTTATGCAAAAATTGATGGCTCTCCTCCAGAGAATATAATTGAAGTGCAGAGAGCAGGAGGTATCCTTCTCAGGTGCAGAGCGCCTCAGAATCTCCAGGATAACACTTCTTCTAGTGTAAGTAAAGCAAATGCATACATATTTTTTGAAACTTCCTCTGAATATTTTCTGTGATTCTACAAGATTTTGGACTAAGTAAAAATGTCATCATCCATTAGATTCCTCTACAAAACTTTAATTGTTAGTTGAGATTCTGTAACACCGCAACCGAGAGGTGCTCGTCCTGCACCCAGCACCTCAATTAGGTATCATTAACTACAAAGGTACAGCAAGAGTGGGACTCGTAGCAATAAGAAACTTATCAAGTCAGTAGTATGTAGATCACGTTTAAGTTTTTGTCACTAAGATTGTTTGTTTAATTTTGATTTGTACATAAGTAAGGCATATTGTTCATTTTGTACGATTCTAGTGTCTACACTTCTACTTTCTTATCTTAACTTCCTTTGTGTATTTTTTCAAGTAAAACTTTCGATCTAGACTTTTTATCTCAATTCATTTCCTTTATCGTCACCCCTCCTCCTTACTCCCTCCTCCCCCCTAAAAAAAGAAGAACAATGGAGAATTTGCAGGTGTCTGAAATTTGATGAATTTCGTGTTTAAAAGGAAACTACTGAACACGGGGATACCCTTGGTTCATGAATTGAACAATTATTGGAGAAGGTCTGACAAAATGATCTAATCTGCTAAACTACGAGGGTCATCCAAAAAGTAAGGTTCCCTACCTTGTATCTTCCGAACGAAAAGAGATAAATCAAATCGGTAAAAATTTACATATTAGACATACTCTATAGCTTTAAAACAAGCTCAAGTTTTTGAAAATCGGTTGAGGACTTCGCGAGAAAATTCAATTTTACTGAGACGACCTCCTGTCGCCGCGTGCCCACCTCCGAGGTCAGGATGCGCGGAGAGTCGCTTACTTCAGACTCCGCTCATCGCCTCTAAACATCAAATGATAAATGAATTCAAAAGATTTCATTAAGTAGGCCTTACCCTACTTTTTGAGATAGTCTCCGCATCTTTTTTGACATTTCTGGTATCATTACAGCAGCTTTTTCATGCCTTCCGCGTAAAGGTCTCGTCTTGGCTCCAAAACCAGTCATTGCCAGCGATCTGCACTTCCAAATCAGTTGCTTACCCGTGGTAAAATTTTTCCACCAATCCTCCGTACTTTCTTTATTTAGCCTCAGGTGACTTTCGTCTATTCCTGAGATGAAAAATTTCCACTGTGGAAAGCGATTTCTAACCGATTTAGAGGTGCAGAGCGCTGGCAATGACTGGTTTTGGAGCAAAGTCGAGATGTTTTACGCGGAAGGCATGAAAAAGCTGCTGTAATGATACCAGAAATGTCAAAAAGATGCGGAGACTATCTCAAAAAGTAGGGTAAGGCCTACTTAATGAAATATTTTGAATTCATTTATCATTTGATGTTTAGAGGCGATGCGCGGAGTCAGAAGTGAGCGACTCTCCGCGCATCCTGACCTTGGAGGTGGGCACGCGGCGACTAGAGTACCTGTATAGCGAGAGTATGGACAGATGTGAAACTCCGAAAATCCATCAGGCCCTCACCGATGCTTTTGCGAATAAAGTTAGGGCCCAGAAATGCAGCCAACCTATGAATTTCAATTATCCAGAACGATTTACTAATACTATTGTTACGAACCGTCGTTTATTAAGCACGTGTTTGACTCAGTTTTTGCATAAATTTACTCAATTTCGCGAAGAACGCTCATTTCTGTACATTCTTGGCCATCATGGTTAGAATTGGAATCTGCAGACTGGCAGTGAAATTTTGTGCGTTAGAAGTTGGTTAGAAGGGTGGCTGCACTTTTGGGCCCTAAGCCCTCCATGAAGCGATCTGTCCATACTCTCGCTATACAGGTACTCTAGCGGCGACAGGAGGTCGTCTCAGTAAAATTGAATTTTTCTCGCGAAGTCCTCAACCGATTTTTCAAAAACTTGAGCTGTTTTAAAGCTTAGAGTATGTCTAATATGTAAATTTTTACCGATTTGATTTATCTCTTTTCGTTCGGAAGATACAAGGTAGGGAACCTTACTTTTTGGATAACCCTCGTACATGTGTTTAAATGGGAAATGCTGCCATATGATGGCACTTAGCGGTGAATTTTCTCAATTTTAAATCTATTTTTGTATTATTTCCCGTATCAGAAAAAAATAAAAAATACTGTGAAATCAGCTCTTTAAGCACTTTCAGATGAAGCAATAAAAAATTTGCATGCAAATTCTCCATTGTTTTGATACAAGATTTGATAGGAATTCATGAGGGTGGTAGCAAAATTGTGTGGATTAAAGTTTCAGCTGCCTTTAAGCAATAACTTTGCGACTTTAATACCAAAAGGAAAAATAATAAAAAGCAATGCGGATCAATTTGTTGGTTCCCACTTTCAAAACGTCTGTAATTTAATTAAACGATTCTTCTTTTTAAAAAAGTACGCTTTTTGGATGGTTTACAAACTTTACATTTCTTTTAAGCAATTTCGAATTTCGAAAAATTACCTTGAAATCTATGTACCAACTTTACTGGATGTTTGAAAATTTTCATTTATTTTCAAATGGAAGAAGAAATTACTCAGGTATTATTAAAACATAATTTAAATTGGAAGGCGTTTGAACTACTATGTTTCAACGTCTCAAATTGCATATAAAAATCATAAATTGGCATGATATAAAGCCTTCTGCTGTTTTAGTTTTGATCCAATATACCTATTGCTCAAAGGGACAAAATTTTAGTTTGAGAGTCTGCACGTAATCGCAAATGATGGTTTTCAAAGTTGGACATGTAAAACACTGAAAATTTATACCTAATCATTTTATTAGGAAAAATATAATTTAGAGCTTATAAATATATCACAGGGAGTCAACTGTAAAAACAATTGGAAATTAACAAAAAATTATGTGCTAAAAATCGTTGAGGGATTTGATCAATGAAAACTCAATTTTTACCTTCCTATGGCTAGTTGCACGTATATATCATGTGCTAGGTGGATTTCTTAAGATTGTACTGAAAAATAAAGTATGGTTCGCTGGCTTGGTTTATTCTTTCTTGCTAGCATCTTCAGAGCTGTGCGACATTTTTTCCAACAACTCTATCAGAACATAGAACCGACTTTGAACCTGAAAACAGAATTGTAGTTTGTTGAGTCTCAAAATAGGCACACGGTAAAAGAAAATATATTTTAGGGAACAAACATCTCACATGCATACCTACAGAGAGAAAAAAAGAAAAAATCAAAGACAAAGATGGGGAGTTGCTGAGTTCTGGCAATTTTAATTTTCCTGAAATTAAGTATGTAAGAAAAGAAACCACCTTTAGACATAGTTTGAATAAATATCAATGAAGAGCTCTTTTTCTCATTCATAGTTCTTGAGAGAAAAATATGGAAAATTCATTTTTGAACCACCCTTGCACAATAATGCTTCTAAAAGACAGAATCCTTGATGTGCTGCGAAATTTTATAGAGATTGATATTTACTTTTAGTAGATATGTAAAATCAATTGCCTGTTGAGGCACTGCCTGGGCACTTTTTCGCTAAAACTTATGCTGGTAAAAATTTAGGCCAGATGTAATCCAGTGAAAAATGTTAATTTACAACTGACCCGATTTTGAGCAAATGGATAATCCATGTGGTATTTATTGAATAGAACAAAACAGAAAACACAATACTGAGTCAGGGGTACAGAAACTTTCCGATTGATCAATCATAATCGCAAGGCTGCTGGTCGGACAAAATGGGAGGGTTGGAAAAATTGGGAAGGTGAACTGAATGAAGCATTAAATTCGCATGTTCCTATGAGAAGCACAAAGAAATTTGCAAGTTTTTTGAAAAATAGTAGTGAAATTCGCGTCTTCCGTGCCAAAACTCCGCAACTGATGAAAAAAGGACGAAAAAAAGGTCATTAAGCTAAAAAATTTTGGGGGAAATGGGTCTTTGAAATGGGAAAGCCAGTTCAAAAAATTGGAGGGCTAAGAACTTTCTGCACCCCTGCACTAAGTAACTCACATTTTAAACAAAAAAAAACCTCACCTCTTGCAGAGATCTCTCCGGCAGTTGAGTCTGTATCTTAGAAAAAATATCTTGCATATCCGGATCTTTTTGGAAAGTCTGCAAGATTATCTTGTCTTCTTCCATTGTCCAGTCGTTTCCTTGGTCCTTTGCTTTACTCCCTACATAATCACTGAGGTTCACAGAATCTTCCTTCTTAAGGTGATTATCTACAAGTTGACTTTGATGTTCACTGGACATCAATTTCTCAATATTCTCAGCATTCGTTTCTTGCTTCTTACTGCAATCTGGGGAAACAAGTTCATCGCACTTCTGCACCTCTGGAAGCTCTTGAGAAGAATCTGTTATGGAATCTGTTATGTGGCCTCCCGTGAGTTTAACAGCCGAGCCTGACGTGGATATTACTATTCCTCTTCCATTTTTCTGAGATTCAGCAAGTTCCACAGGTAATGCTTCAGCACTATTTTGAATATCGACAAAGGATCTGACTGGTGTTGGGTCTGAAAGTTTCAGGTGTGATCTTTTTTGGCAATCTTTTGAGGAACCCCTTGCAACATGAGGCAATGATCTTTCTTTATTTGATACTATTGTTAAATGAGTAGTAGAGGGATCTTCAATTTTTTCAATATTACTTGTAAAGCTTGAAGGAAAACTGCTTGCAGTAGGTAATTTTTCCGTTCTTTCGCAGACGAAACTTGAGATTTCCTGATTAAACTGGTCCTTGATTAACAGATCACGAAGTGAAGAAAAATTATTTCTCGGTACTTTTTCAACCTCTGAAGAACTGGAAATGATGTTTTCCTCCGTATGGCTGAAATTTACTGAAGTTGGTTCATTGATAACTTCACTTCGGCCTAAAATTGCAGCATTATTGTCCTCTGACAACTTCTCAACTAAAGTAGTGGGTAACGACTTGTTGATAATCTTAACACTTGCACCATTGTGAGGCAAAATTTGTCTGCTAAAAGTTTCTCCAGTTGCTGAATCAGTAGAAATTGATAGAATATCGGTATCAATAACTTTCTCTTCTACTGGATCAGCAGAGAAAAGCGTTACTTTCAAATTTTCGTCTCCTCCCTCTCCGTAAATAAATGATACGCTTTGAACAGCCTCTGACTGAGTCACTATTAAAGGCGTTTCAAGTAACTGACACCTTACCTTAGCTGTATCTAAGGATTCTGTTGCACTGAAATCTACTTCGTTTCTTTCACTGTCAACAACTTCCACCTCCGACTTGAAATTACCGAAGACATCGGCTGAAGTCATTTGACTTGCTTCCTGCGGTTCTTCCTGCATTTCTTCTTTTACTTCTGTCTTGGGACTGAGAAGAGCCTGATTTGCATCTGCTTGAGTCTCGCTTTCTACCCTACTATTGTCTAATATTGGCGCAGAATCTTGGCTGTCAAATTGTTCCTTTTTAGGCTCTAAGATGCTACATTCCTCAGCGGCAGAGAGAGCTGCAAATGTCGGGCTTACTTCTTCAGCCTCCTCTTTAACTGAGCCATTTTCACTTTTAGGGCTAAGTAGACCCTGATCTATATCTACTGGAGTCCCTTCATTGATGCTACATTTTTGAAGAGACTGACTTTCCTTGATGTTTGAAATGATTTTAGTATCTGGTGCTTCCTCCTTCACATCTGAAATTAACTTCGACTGTAGAGCGTCACAAATTTTCAGAGGAGATTTAGGTTCAAAAGTTATGTCTAAAACCTCAACTTTTACTTCTTCCTTCACCGATTTATTGTCCTTCAATGGGCTGACTGACCGAGCTTCAAGATTAGTTTGAGGTGCCTCTTTGTCAAGCTGTTGAGAATCTACATTTTCAAGATGAGGTTTTTCATCTTCATTTTTGAAAATATTTAAATTTGAGATATTGCTATGTGCAGGAACATTTTGTTCAACAAATTCTAGGATTGAGTCCATATTACGGACCTTTACTGGTTTAAAATTCTGAGCATCAGAAGTTGTAGAGAGAACGGTGGATTTCTGATCTTCATCCAGAATTTCTTCCTTTTTAGGACTCATCTCAACCACTTCAGGCACCTCCCCTTTCGGCAGCTGGAAATCTCTTACTTTTTCACTAGAACCATTTAAAATGGAGGGATTTCTGCTTTCAGACACATTCTGATCTATTAAGTCTAGTATGGAGTCCATATTACGAACAACTTTCGGAACTGGACTTACGTTCATTGATGATTTGATATTATCATCAGCGGCATAATTTCTGTCACCTTCTGATTGATGCAAACTTGTTGACTCTTTAGTGTCTGTATTCTTCTCCATATTTGAACTTTCAGGTGAAGAATCATTCAAAAGAGCATCTAAATTGTTTGCCCCTTCAGCATTAGTCAGAAATGAATCAATTTTGGCATCCAGGTTAGAAATATTCAAAAACGAATCGATGCTTAAAGAATCCATGGTAGGTTCAGAGTACTTTTCGGCACATTTTTGAGAACTTTTTGCTGCTTCAAAATGGCTCACTCCAAAAACATTGATTTTATCTATGTTCGATGAGCTTATAAACACATTCATTTCATCGACGTCGGATGAAGTTAAAATTGTATCAACAGTTCCTGAGACATCAGATTTCATGGGCGTGTCAGGTTTGAAAATTTCAGAGCCAGATCTGTCAGAGGATGTATTCATTGTCTCTACTGAAATGTTATGGTTGTCTTTGTTGTGTATTGTCATCAGCGAGTCATCGTCATCTATTCTTTTTAGGGGTATGCACAATCTTTGATCCATTTTGATAGGGCTCTGTGCACTTTCACTCGTGGAGTCAAAGCCTTCAAGGCAAATTGATGCTCTCCTTAGTGGGCTATGAACAGAAAAATTAAACACACTCTCGGAGTCTGCGTGCTTGCTATACTCATTTTGATTGTCAGAAAGTATGTTGTTGAAATTGAGATTACTCAGCTCGGAACTCTCGCTGGGTGACAACCTCCTAGCTAGAAAACAGTCAGGCAAGTCGGTGATAGCATTTTCATCAGACATTATCTTCAATTCTTCAGATCCTTCCTGAGTTCTAGGGTTTTTAACTTTTGCCAAGAGCTTTTCACTGGACTTAAATTTGATCTTGAGTGATCTTGCAGATTTTGGTTTATTGTTAGTTCCATTAATGGTTCTCACTTCAAGAGACTCATCCTCAGATTCTGAAAGGAGCAAACACATAAAAATTAATGACATACAGGGCCGGACTGGCTAAGGCAGCTAGGCAGCGATCGCTGCCTAAGAATTGTTGGCTCAGGGGCCCCGAAGGGGCCCCTGAGCCGACAATTCCTGAATTTATTCTTCAATAAATGAAATGAATCCATGAAAAAGTGAAAAATCCTGAAAAAAATCCTTGAATTTATTCTTCAATAAATGAAATGAATCCTTGAAAAACCCTCGTTTTTTCCAGTCCTTGAGGGTTTAACTCATAAAACCTTCTCTGAGGCCCCTACGGCCGGAAAAAGGTAACCTCAGGGGCCCCTGAAAGGGCCCCTCAGCGATCGAAAAATATGAGCTTCAAGGGCCCTGGAGCGGCCCTCGAAGCTATATTTTCCCGGCCTCTAAGGGTTTTTTACTTTAAACAGCATGACTCTTTCTCTGAGACCCCTATAGCCCGAAGAAGGTCACTTCTGGGGCCCTTGAAAAGATGTCAGCAGGGGCCCCTGACCCTGGGCTCGAAAAAAAGAGTTTCACTTTCAGGGGCCCTTCCGGGTCTCGAAAGCTCTTTTTTCCGGTCTTTGAAGGTTACCCACTTTAAGATGACTTCTTTTTTGAGACGCCCCTACTGGCCCTGCAGCCGGGAGAAGGTAACTTCAGGGGCGGGGCCTCTGAAAAGATACCAGCAGAGGCCCCTGCGTAAAATTTGAGGAGGTTATGTGCTTCTTTATCAACAAGAGAAATCGCCGAATTTTTCAAAAAATATCTAAAAAATGGTGACATTTTCGGAGGCGCTATTTATCAAATTTCAATGCGAAAAGAACCTAAAACTTTTATTTTCAGGGGTTGAATTTTCAAAATTTTCCGGGGGAGGACCCCCGGACCCCCCTCCATCCCTGGGGGGCGACCCCCCATAGAGGCCCAGTTTTTACGTCAGGGGCCCCAAAATCCTAGTAGCTGCCTAACTTTTTTTACGCCAGTCCGACTCTGATGACATATGGAATGGTACTGTTGCAGCAGTCATCGGCAGTAAGCATAAATAACTCAAAATTGACTTTCAACACTAGGCCTGTTATTGATGTATGTCTTCCCAAAGAGACTAAGAACTCTTTTGCTGAAAACATCTATGCGGGATTTTGATTTTGGTCACTTATGATGGACTTAACAACTCAGACAGAAAAAAATCATTTTAAAGGTGCAAAGCTTCATTTGTGATAAAATCTGAGAGTAGTATACATTTTAGGGACTCATTGTCAGCAATTTTTATACTTAAAAATAGAAGAAAAGCTGAAATTTGATCTAAAACCCTAAAAATAATGCACAAAGTAAGGAAGAATTCAAATCATGCAAAAAATCTTTTTTTCTTCCTTGAGGGTTAAAGTTCAACTTTATCGAACTGGTTTACAGAATGTAAGATTGATAGCTTGTTTGTTATCGCCAACTCAAAATGATCCTAACCTAATGCAATTTTTTTCCTCTTCTGCAAATTTCCTTCAAAGGATAAGAGAACCTCTCAACCATTACTTTACTGACTTTCCTCTCTAGGGTACAAATAGAATTTATAGAGAGAACAGACACTTAAAACATCAGTCTGGATATTTTGTGATACAACAGCGGCAGATTTAAATCAGAAGTACCTGTTGTTGCCATGTGGGGTGATGACACATGTTTGATAGGGGATAAATCTTTCTGATTGTGAACATCAGGTTTGCGTCGAATGGGCTTCGCTTTTGGTGTTAGTTCTTCACTATTTACACAAACGCGGCGGAGGGCATCAACTGGATTGAATCCATTGAATTCAACTCTTGCTGAGCGGAGCACTTTGCCAGTCTGGATATACACACGTCCATTGATGTACTGCAAGCAAGTTCAAAAAACAAATTAAACAAAGTCTGGGCAGAGACATGCGCAAATGGCACTTATTATTTAATTTAAAGTGATATACAAGGTAAGAATTGAAGTAACGTAAGACATGTTCCCTTGTCAAAAGTTCATGAAATACATGTTGCATTTATGGAAATTTAATAATACTTAAATTGATTTTTCAAGAAGATATTAGAATTTGTAATTACATTAGAGTTAATTAATTCAAAATTCCTACTCACTGAAAAGACCATAATCAACACAAGTTAGATCAGCCATTGAAAAAAAAAACATTTTCAGGTCAATAACTACAGTCACGTTTCCCATCAAATTATGCCTCCTTTGGTGCCGATTGCTTGTAAACTTTTCAAGTCCTACTCAATACACTGAGAGTATCGATACATACTGAATTAGGTACTTTTTTTTTTAAATTGATGTGGTACCCAATGAGACTCAGTAAAGATTGGTTTTTTGTTGAGTGGTATGTTAGAATTTACAACACAAGAAAGTACTAATTCCTCAATTACAACTTAAAACTGAAAATTTCCAATGTGTCTGCTATGTTCTAGATGAAATTTGGATGGAAATGCTGTGTTGTGATGCTTGGATAACCTTGCCTGACCGGCCTGATAAAGAAACCTTACTCTTGGCATAAAACTGTTCCTGTAATAGTGTTCCTGTTTTGTTTTTTTATCTTAGTTATTTTTTGAACATTTTGCACGGTGTATGTACTCAACAAAAGGCAAAAAATATCCTTAAAAATGTTAGTTTAAAACGTTACTCAGCACTTTTCATTTTTAGGCATATTTAACTGAAAGCTAAGATTTATGATTGGAGGAGAATCATTGCGTCCTCCCACTGAAACCATAATTTGCTGATGAGATAGTCCTGAACGTTGTAAATTTTGGATGAAAAAAAAATTGTAGACATATACACAAATAGAGTACTGGCTAGTAATAGAGTTTCATAGAATGAATAGTTACATACTTTCACTGCGCATCGCTGGCAATGCGTTGCATGAGATGGATGGCAAGAGCAAGGGCAGTTTGCTGACTCCTCTGTTTCTGCTAACCGAATCTCTTCTTCAACTCCACATTCACCATCAAGGTAAATGTCTTCGTAATCATCTAAAACAAAGCTGAAAAAACCAAAGAGCAATGTTATTAAAAAAAAAAGAATCATTTTTCTGGTAGCTTGCCTAAAATAAAAATGAAATAAAATTATGGGCCAATTCGAATGAAGAGTCAATGGTGGCTTGCCAGACTTAAGGATTAATAAAAAATCCTCCTTCTTCCACTGTGAGAGAAAATTTTTCTCTTTGATTAAGAAATTAAAATTTTGATGAGATTTTGTTGACCTTGGTAGGGAACTATTTAAATAAGATGGAAGAACAAAGAAAATCTTGTAGCTTGATTTTACATTTAATCTATTTAAATATTACATAATGAGAAACAGAACTAAGTCTCTTGTCAAGTAAAAATAGAAGTAATTAACTCTTCTCAATATTTTCTAGACACACACTCAAACAAAAAATATCTTCAGACATACCTGTCCGACGGTTTTTCAGAGGGAAAAAGTTGAAGAAAGTACTCCATTAAAAAATTCTTGGTTTTTAGTAATGGTAAAACAGCCTCACGCACTTGTTGCAAGGAAACATCCTCAGACGAGGCAAGCTGACAAAGGACGTCATAGAATTTTCGCACCATCTGAGGTTGCTTTGCAAAACAAATCTGGAGTAAAGAAACACAAAAGCAAAAAAAAATCAAATTATTTAAATAAGAAAAACCAATAAAAGAGATGACTTTAGAAGATATAAGTAGCTGTACATAAAACAAAATAGGAGAGGTGAACAAACTCTATTCAACAGTCATATCGCCACTGAAGAGTGTCACTGTGTCACTGAAGGATACTAAAGAGAATAAAAAAATTGCTTTGAAAAAAAGTAGGCGTAGATCAAACATGAGATACTCACTTCGAATTTCCGAAAGAATTCAATCATTTTCGACAAAATGAAATGGTCCATGAACTTCCCACAAAGGTGGGCTTGATCCGGAGTTAAAAAACAAAGGAACTCCTTGGCAAGAGAAGGTGGCAATAAAGATGAAATGTCTTGGAAGAGATTGATAACTCCTTCTGACGTCCCATCAAAGTCACTCAAAAGTTCCAAAACCTTGACGAAAACTGCCGGCTCCAATTGTTCTTTCAGTTTATTGAAATAGTTGGCAGCAAAATCTAACAGAGGAAAAAAATAATGAATTCTGAGGAAAACAGCAGTCCACAGAAAAGAAAACACATAAGTCTAAAATATTGCTCTAATAATTATAATATAACTTTCTATGAGCATACCTCTCATGAGAGAAAATTTCTGCTAGAATGAGCTTTTTCTCTCTAAAATGAGACTTCAGTTTTATACTGAATTTCGAGCGCATTTTGGCGAAATCTTTCACAAACACTCTACTCATAATAAGTACTGTAGGTCTAATGATGGTGCAAATTTTGTCAATGCCTCCTTTTTTTAAAAATTATTATTACTAAAATTTTCCGAAAGCCACAGCATAGATGGACGTATTTCTGTCAAACGGAACTAAGCGCCAATTTGAGTTCCTTTTGAGGAATTTAGAATGCCGGATAGCGCGTTCTGTCAAACGGAACTAAGCGCCATGGAAAAGCATTGCGAGTGTAGGACAGAATGGGTCCGACGCCCGGTTCCGCCGCCAATCCAAGCCCCCCTCTACCTTCCTCCCCCTATGGCGCTTAGTTCCGTTTGACAGAAATACGTCCAGATATGAGTTCCTCCGAATCTGAAACCCAAAATGAATTTATGCCATAAGGGTTATAATTGTGATGATTGTCATAGCTTGAATGTAAGTGCATTTCAATCAAAATGAACTCCAGCGCTTTACCAAGCACTTGTTGACCTGCTAATAAAATAATGAGTTGAGGAAAAATTTTAAGAGAAATTTAACAGAACAGCAATCGTTTTAACCACATCATGAAAGTAATGGAGCTGTTTGATCAATCTTTTGTACATTACTCGTTACTAAAAAGCTCCCTAAAAACGGTTTACAATTAACCCTCAATTCGATCATGTATGATTATTTTTGAGAAATTTGCCCACTCAGATGATGTTCTTCACAGAACTTTGCTTTTTTCCTTTAAAGAATTATTTACTTTGTTCTCGCTCCTTTTGACATGCATCATCGGCGGATACAAGTACTGCTAGGTCTTTCAATTGCTTGCGCCTCTTTGGGTTGATAGTGGGCCCAACTTCAAGTCTTCTCTTACGGACCGTTGTACTGGCAGCCATGAGCGCTGCCAATTCATCCTCATCATCCTGTAAAAACAAAAGATAACATTTAAGCCACAAAGAGAAGAGAAGAGAGAGTTTCTGGGTTAAGCAACCAAAAAACTATGTTGGCATGATGAAAATATACTTGCAACTTCTCATGGGTAGAGCAAAATTTTGTACTTCCTCCAGTACAAAACTTATCATAGTCATCAATTATAAACAAACAAGGCTGTCAATTTTACTTTCTCCTGACTAATTATTGACGAAGTTGACAAATTCTCCTCATACCTTGTCATCCAGCAACATTCATCAACTTTAAGCACGACTGAGGCTTGCTCAGCGCATGCTGAGACAAAAGTCGAATCATGATTCTATCAACACTCATAATTGATACCACTTTAATGCATGTATTCAGCTAGTGATTAGTCCTGGTTAGAGCCATCATCAGATCAGATTCAGATTTCTTTATTAATAAAGAAAATACATGATACAGTATTGAGTACTCACAGACTGACACACATCATAGACTGACTTTGTCTCAATATGTGATGAACAAGCTCTGGTTGGACTCAAGAATTTGGAAGATGTCCACGAGCAGCAGACATTTTACTTTGAAAACACAACTTCGCTTGTCATGAGAATGGTCAAGTAAATTTAAGGAGTTCATGAATGAAAGTGGTCTATCATTGAAAGGAAAAATGTCTCTAATAAATAAAGCTCTCCTTGACATCGATAGATAGTCAAACATATGATAAAGAGCCTACAAACTAGATTGAGAGAAAAAGTAATGCTATCATAATTACAAATCGAGAGGCCTTGAAGTTCTTGTAGAATACATATTAAAGAAATGACAACCAATACTGGAAAAATCTGGCGATAAAAATGAGAGCAAGAACGTTGTGATAGAGGTGGGAATTATTCATCATCGTGAAACATAATAAGAAACTAACCTTTGGTTCATCAATATCCATAATGTCTACTAAGGAAAAGAACTTTCCATAAATAAATTAAATAATTATAAAAATACAAAGATTTTTGGAAGATACTAGAGAAACCCTATGAAAATTCACTTCACTTCCACCATTGTCACTGATAATTGATTTTGTTTGTTTACACTCCTTATCTACTCAACGTTGAGCTCCGGAGAAATGCACCAGCCACCTTGCCGCATGTGTTTTTGAGGTTAGATGTCAAAATTGTCATGTGCCTCGCATGTTTTCACTAACATTGGTGAAATATTCTAATATTTTTACAGTTTATAACTTTTATGTTCATTTTTAAGTGACGAATAACCGATAGGGATGGAGGAGAGAGTAGAAATCCCCGAGGTACCTGCCGCGGCCTCAAATGAAGACGACAATGCTGGACCAAGCAGTGATGATCCGTATGAGGAAGATGTAAGTCCTAATTTGTTTGTTTCTACATATATATTTCGTATCCGAGAGCGTTTATGTGTTTTTCTCACTTTTTAAAATTCACTTAATCCAAAGCATACACCTCAGGTCACCTCCTAAATTGAATGGACTCGGTGATTCTGTTCAATGTTATTGCTGCCGCTGAAAACCGATAATTTACATCAAGGCTTGCTCAGCGAACTTGAGCAACTAGTAGCGAAAAGATTGGCGAGAAAATGATTTTGATAGAATAGAATCTGTACCTCTCAGCAATCAAATTTTCAATATCCCAAGTGGATCTGGGACGTTTGGATTTGAATTCCTAGGTTTTAAAAATGATGAAGGGAGGCAAAATGCCCTTAACCTCTTGAGCGCTGGGTAAGAAATCATGAATTGCTGAAAAATTCAAGTTTATGTTGATTAATGTTGACAAACTGCAGTGCATTCAGCAGAGAAAGGTCAGAAGTTGTAGTTCATATCCTCACCTCCAACAAGCCCCTTTACATGACAGAATGCATGCTTTTGCGACAAAGTTACAGCATGGATTTTTATTGACCTCATCCACCTCATCACGAGATACCTCGCGATTGACGCCCGGAAGGTCCATGAGAGATTTTCTACAGCTCCCATGCTTAAGTGTGAAAGCTGCATCGGTAATCTAGCAGGAAGGAAGTCCCGAGTGTTGTAATTTTAACGCCAAGCAATTGCTTATATATTGTCCAAGTACTTTTGTGAACAATAGAGGTTTAAAGTTGATCCCATTTTATTACATGTGTTGTATCCTTGTCTATTTTGGTTAAATATATTTCTTTCTCGGTTTTCTTTGAATTCTGTACAATAAGTGAGTAAATAATTTGTGTTTCTGAAGGATCTTACTATGACACTTTACTTTTCCACATAAACTGACATGGACATCACAAGGTTGTTACAAGACTCTAAAGTAACGATTTCTCCATGTATTTTGCAACATCAAAAACACAGAACTGAAGTATTAATAGATAATTTTATCAGGTTTCAATTTTTCCCAAGATTATGAGAACTTATATTATTTTGATTCATTATGAATCTGGGTTTTATTCCAAAGCAAGATATTGCTCCCACCATACTCTAGTATGTAGATCTCAAAGTAATTTTTTTCAAATGCTTGACATTTTTTTTTCTCTCTCTTTTTCCAGTTTGCTGAGTACAAAGATGGGGACTCATCTGATGAAGAAGTAAGTTTTTCACACCAATTACTTAAATTGACAATCCTATAACCAAGATTCTGAAGCACTGTTAATGACAAGCTCTCAAAGCTATTAATTGAATCCCCTCTTTTAGCCTATTAATATGTAGTGAAGACCAAGATTCTAATAGGTCTCGGGAAAAAGTATATTGCCACCGCCTGTTGGTGACTTCAGTTGAGTCCAACCTTAAAAATCTTTTCAACATCCAGAAGAGCTCAAAACACATTCCAGGTTACCTTGAGGCTGTGAATGAAGAGTGTTAAGGTGGTTCTTCTACACTTTGGAGAATGATTCGCTCATCAATCGATCACTTGATAAAGTCTAGATTTTAGGACATATCTTAGGAATTTTCGAGCATCACATCATGCTGTAGAATATCAGGTACTTGTGCAAAAATTTGACCAAGAAACACTATGAAATAACTAGACAGCTACCATGCAAGTAGTTGGCTCATGGTAGCCGGCTAAGTTATGTACTGTAAGTATATGCATGTGGAATAAGTTTTCAAAAACTCACTCAAACTATCCTCTCAGTACTGACTTCCGCAGGATTTTTGTGATGCCTTTAAATGAGGATTTGCCTTTGCCTTATGGTTGCCACATGGATAATTGTTTATAACAATATGGTTTTGAGCATGGACGCAGTTGGTAATTCGTCAGTGTTTTTATTTTCTAGAAAATGAACATCCAATTTCAGAGTGATTCTTTCATTTTCACCCTGTTAAAGATATTGGCTCATCGTCATTTGAAATTAGAAATATTTAATAATGCAAGAAAACTTTATCTTACCTCACTTTGATTATTGCAGGAGCTGCGTAACACAGTGGGAAATATTCCAATGGATTGGTATAAAAACTATCCGCATTTGGGATATGACCTTGACGGAAATAAAATAATGAAACCCAAGCAAGGTGATCTACTGGACGAATTCATAGACCGGATGGAAGATCCAAATTACTGGTTAGTAGTGAAGACTTATCAAACTTTATCTCTCATTACCATTTCTTTTGCTCTTAAAACTATGCAAGGTTACTATTTGCTATTGAATCCTTCACCAATACGAACTGATCTATTAAATATCTTTTTGGTTTCTTTCAGGCGAACAATAGTAGATCCGATGACTGGCCAAAGAGTCATCCTCAGCAAAGAAGATGTCAAGATTATTCGCAGGCTGGAAAGAAGTAAAATTCCGGATCCAAGTCATGATGAGTATAAAGTAAGAACATCACCAGATGTCTCACAAATGTTTTTGCTTTATTCCTTTTCATAGATTTGAACGTTTACACCAGCCAGTGATGTTTCAACATCGCAAAGCTGTATTGTTACCGAGATAATCTTTTTCCTTTTTTTCATGAGAGAATATCACACACCATTCTCTTTTTTTTTAAATCGTCTTGTACTTTTTTTGTGAATGCAAGAAAAATTAAATTTTATAAATCTTCCATCTGAAACTGAAATGGCCAAATGGATTTTACACATAGCAACATGAATGTATCATTAGGCAGCATTTCCTATCATTATTCAGAGTTTTTCTTTTCAAACACCATTGACTTCATTATCAAAAAATTATTAACTGAAATTATTGAGATTATTGAGCATCACCATGCCACTTCCTAGTTGAGAAGATGAAGAAATTATTCCATATTAAGCTTAACTGATCCTAGTGTATGAGCTCATTAATTTTCTAAGAAAATGAACTATTAGCTCAGCTGATCCTAGTGTATGGGCTCACTAATTTTCTATGAACTATTTGCCAAACTCATGTTCAATTGTTTTTGTTTTTTTTCTTGCTAATAATCTGCTGGTGTATACATATTTTGCATTTTTTATTTATAACATTGCAACTGGCATATTTTATACGGAGGGCAGAAAGCTATGAATGCATTTCAAATACTTATTTTTGATTAATTTTCTAATTCCTCATATTTCTGATTTTAAATCGTTATTTTTTCAGCCATGGATCGAATGGTTTACCTCAGAGGTGATGAAGACTCCCCTAAGAAAATTCCCAGAGCACAAACGATCCTTCTTACCTAGTCTTGCATATAAGAAAAAGGTAAGTTATCAAAACTAATGAATGACTTTGCATAATGTCTTGTGATGTAACTCCTTTTTTTCCTTTTGAGCGCCTTTTTTTATTAATCAAATAGCTCTTAGTAAAGGATCAAGAAAATTTCAAAGTCTGCAAGTATCAATAAATAATCAAATTACTCTCAAATGATACGATCTTAATGGATAGTACTAAATCATTTCATTTTTTTAGTTTAAGAACATCACAAGTAATGAAAGCTCCCTTTAACAAGTTTTTGATTATTCTTTGCCGCAGGAATTGAACCTTCATCCAATATTATTTTATCAGCTTAGCCACATATGATTGCCCTCTCCAAGGTATCGAGGAATAGTGCACGGCAAAATCTATGTAAATCAGACAGCATGTACAGCCATAGCTTTTAAATTTGTCCATAGTTTTCAGCAGAAGCACAACTTAATATAGATTTCTTTCCTCTAAATGCTAGCACCAATTCTACAAAATACAGAATGCGTTATCGCTGAGAAGTAAAAACCAAAGCCTGTCTGAAGTCTGACAAGTATTACTGAGAGTCAGTATTCGATCATGTTTTTTAGGGTTGCCTGACTTCTTTTAGTCACTCCCTCGGAATTTTAGTTCTATCATCAAGTTTATTTGATTTCAGGTTATTGACACAGCTCTAATGGAAACAGAATGTTTCCCCCTAGAACTGATTCATGATCAGTCATTACTGCTTCATTAAAGCACTAAATTTTATGCTTCTGATTTCAGATTAATCACTTAGTACATGGAATTAAAATGGGTAGGATTAAAACGTTAGAAGAAGAAGAAAGAGAAAGGTATGAGAAAAAGAAAGCAGCCAACAAGTTCTATATGCTCTGGGATACTGACAACACTGCAGAAGAAATGCGTCGTATTAGGAATCATATTCCAGCCCCAAAAAGACATCTTCCGTCCCATGTTGAATCTTATAATCCTCCACCCGAGTATCTCCTGGATGAAGAAGAGGTAATTTTTACGGATATTCCTCTCAAAATCAATTTATGGACTTATCATTCCACAGAATTTGGTATCATGCTTTTTTATGGTTTTAAAGTTCTTTCTGCGTTTATTAATGTAGGTCTCTTTTTTTCAAGAACAACTGTGATAAATTTAATTTATTACTACGGAAAATGGTGTGGACCTAGCCAGGCCCGCCACAAGGGGGGATACTGGTCTTGGTACGGGCCGGGCCTGGAGGGGCCATGAGAGGTGACAACACTACGAATTCATGTGTAACCTGTCTGTGGGAAAGTGAAAATTACAAAATTCGCAAAGGTGAATAAAGTTTCAAAAACACGCTAGGGCACTATAAAATTTTTCTTACTTTTTTAGAGATTTTCAAGATTTTGAGTATATGTAGAGTGATATTTTTAGTAACTGTGTTTCATTTTCTTCCGTTGTCGGATGCTAAGAGGCTCCTTTCTGGGCATCCTCGACTTCAATGGCTTAACTCCCTTGCCATGGACGTACGAAAGGGGAGTCCAGGGGGGCCCGGCTCCCCATAGAATTGAAAATTATCATCTGCCCCTCAAAAAAAAATTTATAGATGTTTTGAATGCAACAATTCGAAAGTTTTTGGTGCTGAAAGTAAACAAAAAGGCGTAATTATTCTGCAGAAATTGATGGAAAATCTCCTATCATATAATGCGTCCAAATAGATTTAAAATTTCAAAAATTTCCCGGGGGAGGCCCCCCCGGACCCCCCCACCCCCCCCCCCCCCCCCCCCTGTGCTAGGGGCCCGGGCCAGAAAATTGGTACCAGGGCCCGAGATGAGATGTGGCGGTGGACCTAGCACCATTTCTCCACCTTGTTTAATTTATTACTTAGACAAATGTATGTGTCATAAAACAGCCAAATAACAAGCATTTCTATGACAAATGTGTTTTTTCTCCCTCCAACAGTCGGAGATTCTTAGAAAATAGCCTCCAAAAATCTGAACCTATGACTGTATCAACGGATTTCATCTAATTCATGTATTTGTAACTGCTTGAGTTGTCAAAATTTCAATTTTTTCCCTGTGTTTATAGTTACTTAGATTAAAGAGTCAACTTGTCTGGAAAAGTACTTAGAAGTACAGAATTATTTCATATATATTTAAAAATAGCTCCAAAATCTGATTGACTGTATCAAGATTCATGTAATTCATGTATTTGTAACTGTTTGAGGTGTCCAAAGTAACAATTTTTTCTCTCTGTTTATAGTTACATAGGTTTTAAAAGAAGTCAAACTTGTCTGGAAAAGCTTAGAAAGTACAGAATTTATTTTCAACTTCCTCCTAAAGAGATGTGGGATCCTTAGCAGTCTTGTTTCACTCTCCAATGTATTTCAGAATTTTCTTCCTCATTTCTATCATTTCTCTGTCCAAAGATGAAAGAGTGGGAGTCGCTGAAGGATGAACCCTGGAGACGGAAGTATCCATTCTTGCCAGAAAAACACAAGTCTTTGCGTGAGGTTGGTGCATATCCGAAGTTTGTCAAAGAAAGGTTTACACGCTGTTTGGACTTGTATCTTTGTCCTCGTACCACAAAAGTTAGAGTAAGTACTTTAAGCTCTCTTTTTAATGTTGTTATCTGTTTACGAAGTTTAAAAACATCATTATTTAGACACTGGAGACCCAAAAATAACTTGGATCCAACGATCTTTTTGTTATGACTCAAGTGCATTCGAACTGAATTAAACCAAAACCAGAAAGAAACCAAAACCTGTGTCTGTATGTCTTTTACAATGTGTTAGGAGTTGTTTTCAGTCTAACAAGATGCACACTTTCTTCTGTCGAAAATTCAAAGTCGAGAAAACTATTTTAAATGTGAAAATTACTACATATCAAACATTATCGTCTTAGAGGTGGATAAAACTTTTAACTTATTTTTCTTTGTTTGATCTTGATGTATCGTATTCCTAACTGTTGAACGGGGTCCACTTTTAGTCACTGAAAACTGAAACTATGGAATCATTTTATTGTTGAAAATTACTCACTTTTTAAAGCAGTGGTCAGAAACTTGTCATACTAACTTGTTATAACTAAATCATTTTTATGTGCTCTAACTTGTCTTGCGTTCAAATGAAAGAACATCAACTTGATTGAAAACGTTTTAAAATTTGCAATTGCCTTAAGAGTAAACATTCTTTCTGAGCAACCTCCCCTCGAAAGAGAATTGGACGAAATTGAACAGTAACTTTGTTTATGCAGGAGATGATAAGCCAAAAAGAGACGTAAGTAACCAAGAAATAAATAGTTGGGTGCTTCAATTTTCTGCAAAAATCAATTTTTCATTCCCTATAATAAACATTTTTACTTGTTTTTGCCCTTATTAATTTTGAAATTTATGTCTTCCTAGCAATCAATTCAACCTGAAGATTTGTTGCCGAAATTGCCAAGTCCAAAGGATCTGCAGCCCTTCCCAACCACTGTATCCCTCACGTACAAAGGACACACAAACATGGTCCGGACCATTTCTGTCGATCCTCTTGGACAGTATCTTTTGTCTGGATCAGATGACTGCACAGCCAAAGGTAAAATAGCAGATTTACGGTCCAGTTCTTATAATCCTGATCTACGATCGGCTAGTGTCTTTGATAGTTGGTGGCAATATGTCTCTATGTCTTTCAAAATAATAGCTTAAAAATAGGAGATAAAATGTAACCAATAAACAGTGGTAGAAAATATTATTTTCAGTCAAGAGGATAAGTGTAAGACCCACATTTATATACATGTACAAATGTGACAGGATACTGCCTAACTATTTGTCAAAAATGCAGTTTGTTTGATACTGATCATTATTAATTTTTTTTTTTTTTTGTGTGCTCCTTGCAGTACAATACATGCACAATGCAAGCATACTTGTGACGATTCACAGTACATCCAAATTTATAGTTCTCTGTCCTTTTTTTACAGTATGGGAAGTATCCACTGGCCGTTGCGTCAAGACATTCGAAGTTGGTGGTGTTGTTAGATCTGTTGCTTGGTGTCCAAACTCAGCACTTTCATTGGTTGCGGTGGCAGCTGATCGCAAACTACTCCTCATCAATCCGAGTGTCGGAGATTTTCTTGTTGTTGGAAAAACTGATACTCTCTTGGATGAGCCTCCTGAGCAGACTGCGATAGGTAAGCTAAGTTCTTGGTTTTATTTTTTGCCTTTCCGCGTGTTCAGTAACTTTTAGTAAAAATTTAACTAAAAATCTTCTTCAACTTAGAATTTCTACACAAACCATCAAAACAAAACAAATTTTGCATGTTATTCGAACTAGATTTCCCTTTTTTGTGCAATTCACTGATTTCTCTGGAAAGTCAAAATGGTTATCAATTTCTTAATATTGTGTTAAAAAGATTTTTTTCCAGAGTCAGAAAAATTGTCTCATTTTCGCATTATGATGAGGCACTCCTTATATCTGTCATGATTCTAGTGTGGATGACCACCTAAAAGCTTCTCCCACCCTCCATTTCAGGCATTAAAAATCAGAGTTACCTTTAATGTTTAAAACCCAATCACACATTCTAATACCAACTTTCATCCCTCGCAGATGTTTATCATCATTAATCGCCAGTATACTCCTCTGATTATGGAAAGGGAAGTCCTAATTTTAGCCCTTAGTTGGAATTTACCGATTCTAAAATTATGTTGTGTTTTCAGTTGCTGAAAGAATTAAGGCTGCTGTCCAATGGGAGCATCCAGAAAAAGAACTATGGGACAAAGGCATAAGAATCATCATCAATCATTTTAAAGAAATCAAACAGGTAAGGCATCAGTACCAAGATTTTAAAATATTAAAGAATTCGTCAATCATTACTGTAAGCTCCATTCATTAAAGAGCAGTGTTGATTATCACCATTTGCATTAATAGTAAATTTAAATGAAGAAGCTTAAAATAAGTTACTTTTATTTGTCTCCAGTTCTAAAATATGCCCTCTATTTTTCAGATAACCTGGCATGCAAAAGGTGACTATTTTGCAACTGTGATGCCTGACGGAGAGAAACCGCTCAGTACTGATTCATCAACTGTCAAATAGGCGGTCACAGATTCCCTTCTCTAAATCAAAAGGCATAATTCAGTGTGTTTTGTTCCATCCCATAATTCCTTACTTCTTTGTCGCCGTAAGTATTTAAGTGAATTATTCTGGAATTTAAGAATGAGTCAGTTAAGTTGATTTTTTTTATTGTGTCATTCGGAAGTAGTAAGTGGCCGAAGCTTACAGTTTTTTTCCGAATTTTTTTTTGATGACTACAAAAGGGAGAAAAGTTTATTTGAAAGTGCCAAAAATTAGGGTGGCCTAAAACAGCGTTTGAACCGCGCGCTCGTAGGTTTCGAATGTACACGTCACGATCAATATGGCAGCGGAATGCGTAGTGGAAGAATACACGGTGGCGGCGCGTTGGCGTTGTGATTTTTCTGGTCAATTGGAGGTTATGTAGGCTACTGTGTTTGAGATTCATATCCATTGTTCTTAATTCTCTAAGCTTTTCAATCAGAATGCGATACAGATGTACGTAGGATACGAAACATTCACACAGAACTTACTTAATCTCCTTAACCTCAAACGAAAAATCGTGATATCAACAACGGCAGCGTGGTGGTAGTAAGCAGGTTGGTTTCATCGCTGCCATCTTCCCGTTCTATGACATGTAGATTCGAAGATTCACGGCGGTCGGTTCAAACATGTTTTCGAGGACCCCTAAAAAGGAAGCGTCATATCTCCACAGAGACAATTTTTCGTGAAATTTTAACGTGTGCATCGTTCTTCTCGTACCAAAAACTGTTAGATTCGACTAATTGCAGGCAAATCCCTCCCGAGCTTAACTGACTCATTGAGCTCATTAACAATTTAAATAACCTAATTTTGAGATGCGAGATTTTCATTAAGTAGAGAAGAACTACATTCAAAGTATCACAAGACAAAAGTTCAATTTCAGAACTTCCACTTTATCATCGGTAAAGTCTGTGTCACTGGTAGAGACAACATCACCCGATAAACTCACCTCTTTCTGGTTGCTGTGCCACCTTCGCTGTTTCCGGGACAACAACTTCAAGCATTGTATAGAACTGAGTGGGAAATGGATGATCGTGCATTTACAAGTCTGGAAAGTATGCAGAAGTCTTTGAATTCTGCAGATAGACTACAGCCCTCTTTTGAGTTTGTAAAAATCAGGGAAAAAAGCGTGGCTTATCCACGGAGGCCTATGGTGCATGACTCTTTTAAAAGAAACAAAAGGAGATATGTATGTGAATTCAGTATGCACTCAGGGAGCAAGCAGATTAGAGTGAAAACTTTTTTGGGGGGACTTATTTTGATTACCTTAGTTACCTCACTCAAGGTTTTTTCAATCACAGAAAAGTGTAATTCTTTTTTTATTTTCTACTTAAAATTCTAGACGCAACGAAATATTCGAGTTTATGACCTTGTCAAACAAGAGTTGACCAAGAAGCTATTAGCAAATTCTCAATGGATCTCTTCTATGGCTATTCATCCAGGTTAGTATTTTGCTGAACCGTAAAATTTTTTCTTTATGCAGATTATGCAGTCTTTTCATAATTACTATAATTTATCTCTCATTTTGTAAAGAGCTTGTTGCTATTTATGTCCAATCCTTAAGGAATTTTTATTATCAGAGAAACAGATGGAAATTTCTTTTTAGAAGCGCATAATTATAGTCTAAAACTATTTCTGAATGGCTACTTTTAATTATTTCCCTCTTTTACAAACATCCTAGTTTTATTGTTCCTCTTAGAGTGGCTAACAGTATTGCAGTGAATCATTGTGAAAAAATACCATAAAACCGAAAATCAAGTTAAAATTGAATCAAAGAGATCATTTTAGTTCAATTTTGACGCTTTTAATTTTGACTTATTGTTTTTTATAGGAGGTGACAATCTAATTGTAGGAACGTATGATAAAAAAACTATTTGGTTCGATCTTGACCTATCCTCAAAGCCCTACAAAACACTTAGGTTTCACTCTGGTAGCGTACGATCTGTTGCCTTTCACAAACGGTACCCTCTCATGGCCTCTGGCTCCGATGACAAAAATGTTATTGTCTCTCATAGTATGGTCTATAGGTAAGTGATTTTCTTTATTTTTTTACCTTGCTTTGTTACTTTCCTTTTGAATAATTTTGCATTGGCTCGCAGTTTCCTGGATTTTTTTTCACATCCTTCTCAAAACTGTGATTCTTGTTGAAATGCTCCATATTTTTCTAAATTAGCATTTTTACTCAGAAGTTTTTTGACAAAACACAATCCCATTCCAAGAAAAGGTGTATCATTTCCCAGCAAAGCAGCTAAGGGAAGATAAAAAAAGGTTCAATTGCTATGTAGATCTGAGTTTTCTGTGGGTTCTAAGGTTTTTCCTCAGTAAGACTCAATGTTTTGGACAAATTTCAATGACTATTTTCACCGTCAAAATGTTACTTCTAGACTTGGAGCTGTTTTCAATAGAAAATTCATGACTCGTAGAATTTAAAACTACCCCCAACTCATTCTCTCCCTAAATGCGTTTCCTTCTTTGCACGTTCCATTTAAACTGGGAAGGACGTCAAATCGCATTTTATTGCTGCAGTTTTAAACTTCAATCATGTCAGATGAAAAATTTAACTTGCCTTTCTCACAACCACATCCTCTAATCTGCAAAATTTAAAGCATCACTGTCCCTATTTTAATTTTTCATTTTTGGGCGTTTTATACTAAATTGTGCGTAATAAAAAACTCAATCTTGAGAATTTTTGCACTTATGTTCCTTTTCGTGTGAATGGCATTGGTCCCTTTGCTGAGTGGTAATCTGTCATGCTGAAGAAGATAGTCGTTGAACCTTAGCATGATCATGTTGCCAAATTTCCTTCGATAAAATACAAATTTTCAGGAATACTTGTGAATATTTGTGTTTCCAATTTTTCATAGAATTTTATCAGTAGTTTAATTTGAAGTACCGGAAATTTCAATAAAAATAATTCATAACTTTCCCTAAAAATAAATATTTTAAAGGGGAAAATTGTGCAAGATTCGAATGCTCGAACAGTAAGTTTCCGTAGCTTGGCAGTAATCTTAATCTTCATAATTTAAGAAATGATTCCTATTGGTGTAACTGATTTGTGTAATTTTTTTTTTTTAAGTGACTTATTGCAAAATGCACTTATTGTGCCATTGAAGAAACTAAAAGGCCACGAAGCATTTGACGACTTTGGAGTATTTGACACTCTCTTCCACCCGTTGCAGCCATGGTTATTCTCCAGTGGTGCTGACTCAACCATCAAATTATACACTTAAGTTTATCTTTTATTTTCTTTTTTAATTCTTTGTTGAGCACTTTTTTTAAAACATGATATTTTTACATAAACGTGATATGTAACTGCTTATCTAGTGATTATTTTTTTTACCCCACTTGACTAGTTTCAAAAACAAACAATACAACAAGTTTTTCAGCAGATTTCTTCCTTGTAATCCCCAATGTAGTAAAATTGATGACTTACTTAACATATTATTAAGTAGCTTGCTATATCTATTGCAATGTTGGGAATGTCATCATTCGGTGAATAAAAAAAGTTAAAACGGAACAGATGAATAAAACAAGTAGAAGCTAATAATCGTGGGGTGGTATGAAGTTAAATTAAGCCAGGGCTAATATGCACTATATAATGTGTGACAAGTAAAGTCACCATTTTCTACTACATGGTGGATCACAAGGAAGAAATCTGCTGAAACAATGCTCCTTGATCATGAACAGCCTAACATGAATACAGTAATTTCTCGGCATTTTATAAATTCCATCAATCTAGTCTGCATCCTGAAAATAATACTTAAAGAAATAAAAAATGTACAGTTTTGTGTAAATGACAACGCATGAGGATGGGTCTCTGATCACTGACTTACTGAGCATTTCGGTGGGATTAGCTGAAAAATAATCAAGTATCTATATTCCTTTACATATACCATTCTATAATTTCTGACGAAACTTACCCTATTTAAGAGATTATACGTATTGAAAAAATATGTGTATTTTACCCTTAAGTTTTCCCTCCAAGTGGAGTACCTCATAATGAAAATATTTTGAATTGGACTACACTTATTGTTAGCAGAAAAAAACCAAACCACATCAGCTATTGCCAAATTTAACTGGACAATTAAATTTCTTTCAAAGAACGTTTGTGCGGATTCCTTTGAAAATTTTAAGGAATTTGCTTCGCATGCAGATAATTCACTGAAATTTGCATAAAAATCTGCACAACCACTCTGATGTAAAAAATTGAATTGCCCAAGTTTTGGCAATAGCTGATTGGCTTGGTTCTTTTCTGCTTAATGCTGTCCAATCAATGAATATGTTGGTCTCTAGAGCCTTTACATGAAGTTGCAAAATCTCCTCAACATTGCGAGCAAATCAGTTGGAGAGCCAGTCTCTTGCTCGAAGAATCAACCGCAGAGTGGAGGATATTAACAGGGCTGTTGCGGCAAATGAGTGATTGAGCACAGGGGAGAATTTCATGAGCCGCCGCCTGCGCCGCACTATGGTCCAAAACTCAAGAATAGGAAGAAAAAAATCGGATAATGACTGAAAGATCACGAAAGTTTCGTTACTGATGTTTTTTTAGTCGCTAATTTCGAATTTGATGTCAAATTGCCAAGATTTTAAAACCCTGGCCTATTAATTGGACGGAGTTAAACAGAAAGAAACCAAGCCACACCAGGATCGAACGGAGAAAAGAGGTTTAAAGTTTGGTTCCTGCATAAGACTCAATGTAAAAGATAAACTTCAAGTTCAATTTCTGCAAAATTTGCTCCAACAAAAACTTTGAATTTTTGGCTATAGATAGTAGAGCAGTGGTTGAAATCAAAACCACTCATAACTCAATTTTTTCCAAAATGTGGATTGGTTCCTTTTTGCTTAACTCAGTCCAATTGTGGGTAATTGTATGGCGCGGCGCGGCGCGTGCTGCCGTAGCTCGTAAGCGCACGTTAGCGCCTACAAACCTGAAGATATACTTCAAGCATTGTGCAATGCTTGAATCCCATTAGGTTTGTAGGCGTCAGTGCGTTTTTTTGTTTTTTTTCTTATTTATTTATTTATTTTTTTAAATTTTCGACTTTAATAATTACGCACTTGTCATGTGATGTAATTAGTGAACTCTAAACGCCAGATGAAGTGTAATAATGAAAGGCGGGTCGTGCGTCATGCGCGCTGCGGCTCTGTCGGCAAGCGAGTGGACTCCGCGCTAATTTGAAACTTCGCGGCTTTTTTTGTATATAGCCACCATACCGCGCTCGCGCTCAAAGTTACGGAGCCAATCAGCGCTCACGTTACATCGCGGTTACCGATTTCTTCATACATTGTTGCATTTCCTACATTCTTTTGCTTTTTCCGTCAAACTCGCATGCGAAAGTGCTGCTGCCTTTGAACAGTTACCTCTACTACTGTTTGTAGCTTGTTTGTTTGCTTGTTGCTGTTATCAGTATCAGTGCCTTATCAGTATCTCTCTCGACACTAATGCGAGGATTATTAGCTGAAAAGTCTCGAGCATTTTTCAATTGTTTTCTCAGCCTCCTTGTCCGTTTTGTTTTACCACTTTTCAAGTACCACTGATCATTCATTGTGTGAGTGATAGTTCACTTTGAAAATTCTTTTCTCATGTGCATGAAAGCGGATCAACCACTTTTCCTGCAACGTTGTTCAAATACTTTCCAAACCGTCTCACAATATTGCATTGCAATTGGGTGTGTAAAAAATTTTGAGACAACATTGCATGCCCAAATATCCTTGCCAGGCAGGAACTCAAATGCTCATAGTTACGAGTCAAATTACGCAATTAAATCGTGTTCATGACTTGACGCTATCCAATATGATTCTCAACTCTCCATAAAAGTGAAATTTAAACCAGGTAGCAATTTGAAATGCCCACTCACAAATTCCTAATTAAAGCATTTCCATGAATTACCTTAACTATCTGTCAACATAGGCTAAATTTGCTCTGTGTCAAGATTTACATTGCGCTCAAGTGGCCCTGCCCAATAACACTCTGTAAAAATTGAATTAGAAATGGTATGCATGTCTTGCAGTGTCAACGATTTTTACAGCAAACTAAACACACCCTGAGTTTGATAGATGTGAAAATGTCTAGCCATCCAGTTAAACCAAATGTTCTAGTAACACGTTGTGATTTTTCACCCTCAGCAATTGCATTACTAAAGGAACAGTTAAGTATAATTTTTTTGTACTTATACCTAGTATAACACTTCAAGTATCATTTTATATACCTAAAGCTGATATGATGGCACCCCATGCAAACACAGGCAGTATTCTAACTTCGACCGCTTTGATCTGTCGTATTTTAAGTTGAACATAAGAGGTAGGTACAAGGTTAAAATAGAATACATTTTTTCATTAGGCGAGGGAAAAATGTATTTCACGGAAGTTGCCACTCTGAACCACTAACCCAAGTAGCAATGATTGCAATAAATAGTGACTTTATTGGTTGGTTATCGCGATTACATTGGTGGCAATATATCAAGATATTATCGCATTAAAATTGCGATAAATGGCGATTAAAGAGCTACAAATCGCAATTTTTGGTGTGATAATATCGTGATAAATTTTTGTTGATAAAATCGAGATTAAATCGCCATTTACTGCGATTTATATTTCGAAAATATTGTGTTAAATTGTCGGGCGATAAAAGTGCGATTTCATTGCGATAAAATGGAGGATAATTGCTCAAATTTTGATGATCCTGGCGATTTTATCGTCGATAAAATCGCAATATATAGCGATTTTTCCGTTGAGAAATGCTACTTGGGAAATGCATAATGGCCTGAGAACAGCAAAGAGTTAATCACAACTCCTTACCAGTTAATATGTGTTTAAAAATTGGGATCATACTCAATTAATTGACTTTCAAAACTAAGAAAGAGTTTTCACATCAAAGTGTCTCAAAAATTGGGTAGTTATTGTTGTCCGTTTTTTCTTGCATGCTGAAGGAAATGATAAAGGAGGTGTCGTGGAACTTTGAACAAAGGGATGAATTGTGAATGAAGTATCTCTTGGTGATTCATACCTAAGTTATGAAAATCTGAAGTCATTTAAGTAATTTTTATAGTTGTCCGTTAGACCAACTTTTATTTTTTACATGAAATTCTTTATGATCTAATTTTATTTAGGTGGAAATCAATGCTACAGCAGACTTTGATTATGAGTCTCGGACCGTACTTCTGATGTGCTCAAAATATTTCCAAAGCTTTTTAGTCTCCTACTAACTTCTCAGTGATTATTTTTTTTTTTCAGCTTTGAAGTCGAATGCTGGGACAACAAGAAGAATGGACTATTGCCGCAAGATAAATTCATCAAACTTATTCGAGGGAAATTTGGAGTGATGATGATTGGCCCCTTGAGAGTTGATGAAGATGTTCTTGCTGCAGGAGGTGAGTTTTTCAATTTTGATTTGTATCAGTTTTTTTGAAGTGTAAGTCAATGAAATGCACTTTTTTAAAAGTGGGACTCATGATGTTTGACTGAATATTTATTTATTTATTTATATTTTTCCCCTGCTGGAAAATACATCATCCATTTGTTACTAATGTCACCCAAATGAGCTGTTGATTCCAAGGATGCGGAACTTTGAAGCTTTCACATTTTTATGTAAAAGCCCGTTGGCTCTCCACATGAATCTAATCAGCTTTTCAAAAAATTTCCCATCAATTTTTAAAGTAAATATCCTTTTCCTTTTATTTTCCTTTGATTTTTTAGTTTTTACCCTTAAAAAATTCATGGTATTTTTTTGTCATGATTTTTACAGTTCCTTCTTTGAGAGTGGTCAGCACTGCATCTGTTGGCGTGGATCATGTGGAAGTGGAAATTTTTAAGAAGTACAATGTTCGTCTTGGTTACGCTCCTCATGTCTCGAACCTGGAAGCGACCGCAGAACTTACCGTTGCTTTGCTGCTTGCAGTTTCTCGGCGAATAGTTGAGGCCTCAAATGGAGTTAAAAGGTAGAAAATTTTATCATTTGGTGGTAAGGATCAGCTCATTGATCTTGAATGCAAATCTGTTGCTGTATAAATGATCTTAGTGTATCTTTCATCCAAAGGAAAAAATAGTATTCACTTAAATTTGGCTCCATCACCTCTTCCTATGGTTTAACCTCCAGTCAAGATTTTACAGGTGCTTTAAACTCCAGTCATACTTTAACCAGAGTTTAATATTCTTAATTAGAATTCTTATTTAAAATATTTAATTTTTTATACCTATCATCATTTCACACTATCGAAAATTCAAAAGAAAACATTTATATTTTTTTCTCTCTTTTTCCAGTTGAAAGGAAAACTGTTACCCAAAAACTTAGAAGAAGAAATTGCATGCAATTACTCTCAGAAGAATTCGATGTCCATTGAATATTAATATTTTTTTTTACTCAACTCTTTAGGATTTCCAAACTAAAGACTTAACTTTCTCTCTGCCAATTTCGTGAGAACTGAGCTGAAAAATAAAACTTTCAGCAAACTCACATGCAGTTTTGGTAGAAATGTTGCTGCGTCAAAATTCAGATCAGAAATCCTAAATGATAACAACATACAGTATGCAGTATGCCATGTCAACTTCCAAGTAAGGGCTCATCTGAAATCCGACATAGCGGAGCGTCCCACATGTTCACAGTAATAAACCCCTTAAAAATACTGAGAAATTTCCGTTTGCAACCCTCTTTTAATTAAACTGGCACCGAACAAATACAATTTTCACGGATTATTTTGCTCAGGAGGTCATAAAGAAAAAGCCAAATTCCTTCATAATCCTTATGATTTACTCTCAATTGTCAATTGAGATAAAAATGTGTTAACTTATTCTCACTCACTAAGGCAGTGATTATCTAATAATTCATTATTGCTTCTTCCTTTTAGTGGTGGTTGGACCCCAGACCTGTTAGCTAATCATTGGGTAAAAGGCCAAGGACTTTATGATTCAACCATTGGAATTATCGGTTATGGACGAATAGGACATTCTGTTGCGGTCAAACTGAAAAGCTTCTCTCCAAAACAAATTCTTTATTACAGTAGAAAGGAGAAACCGAATGGTATGTTTTGTACTTTCAGAAATAAATGACAACCGTCAGCAGATTTAAAAATAGACTACCCAAATTTTCTAAAGGGACTGCAATTACGATTGTTAAATCTCCTCATTCGATAGTCATGCTCAACTCTGCAGAGGGACTTTGCTAATGGAGCTATAGGGATATGGCTTGAACGAAATTTTACTACCCATAACTGACAATGAATTATTGTACGATTCAATTTAGTAAGCTGCAACTTTACCTCAAAACTTTTTGTCCCTTCTTGTCAAGGTATCCACTGAGAAAATGCTAAAATGATGATGAATAAAATTAATGAATAAAGAACGTCAAAAAACGAATGTCATACTCAGTTCATTTTCTCTACTCAAATAACCTTAACTAAGTAAGAGGGTTCATCAACAAAAAGAGTTATGAACAAAAATACTTATCAACATTGTTTTTCTTAAAACTACCTTTATAGACAGACGGCATCCGCCTCATCACTTGGAAATAATAACCATTGTACTTGCAGATATTCATCTAATCAGGCTGTGAATTTTGAAATTTTAAAAATTTTCTATTTTTTGGATTAATTAATTTTTAAGAAAAAATTTTAAAAAGAAAATGTCAAAAATCCTGACTTATAACAACAGAAGATGTAAAAGACCTCAAACAATTACACAACATGATCATTAGCCCATAGTAGCTCACTCTGCAGTTTACTCCTGCAGTGAATCTCATGGTCAATTTACTCACAATGTAAGTACATGATGTTATTTTGTCGTCTCCTGCATGAGAGAACATATCTTAATTACACTTTTTCAGTATTCCTTATTGAAATTGTATTTTTTTATTAGAGAACCATCCCATGAATTTGCTAGTTGCCAGTAATTTCTCTTTATGTTCGCAAGAAAAAGCACTAACATTTTCAAAAAATTCACACGAGGGCTCCTTCATGACAAAACAAAATGTTCCTATAGCTAAATACTGAAACAGCGCCGACAAGATACGTTCCTTTGTGCAGGAGACAACGATTTGTCTCCTGTATGGCCCCCTATCATCTTCCTCCTTTTCTTCCTCTTTTCCTTTGTCTCCGTCATCATTACTACCTCTTCCTTTTCTCTTTGTATTTCTTTTTCCCTCCTGTCTTTTTACTTTGGATTTATTTTCCCCCCAAATGACGCAATTTTGAAATTATTGATTGGTTTTGGCAGGAGCTGAAATTGGTGCTGTGTTCACTGACCTCGATACGTTATTGCAGACCTGTGATTTCATTATACTGACTATTTTGGCCACTCCGGAAACAAAGGGACTCATCAGTAGAGAAAAAATCTCCCTTATGAAGAGGAACGCCATCTTTATTAATACTGCAAGGGGTGGTTGGTACAATTTTGTTTTTTTTTGTTTTGACTCCCTTTCTCCTCTTAGGAGATGAACCTTTAGAGGTGAACATGAAATACATGTAATATACCTAGTTAATTTTGCATCAGAGATTTAAACAAATATCCTCTGTCTCTGCATCAGAGGGGAAGTTCGTGAACTACCCATTTTCATTTTAAATCACTTAAGAACCAACTCTATTCTGAAAGAAGGAAAACACTTTTCATGATTCCTTGCCTCAAGGAGAACAATATCAAAATGTTTTGAATTTTGCTAGTCCCCACCGCTGTCAACTTACTTATGCTTAAGCCTAGTTAAAAGGAATCACCCTCAGAGATTTTCTTACATTATAATAAGAAGAAACAAATTGAAAACCTATTTTACAAACTTTATTACAATGTCGGGCTCTTGGGTCCAGGGCCAAAATGTTTTCATGATGCCACTTTCAGTTCCTGAGGCTGATGTTGGATATTGATGACAAATTGACGGTGGCTGTGCAAATTCTGAGCTAAAAAAATTTTAATCCTGTTATTCAAGCGCTCACCAAAATTCGCCTTTTTTTCCAGTTCTCCGGAAACAATTAATCCTGGCTTATTGAAATGCAAAGCGTTTGAAAATAGTCTTATCTTGGTGATTATTTTACTATTTCTGATCAATTATTATTTCCAACATTCTTTTTAGTGCTAGTAGACCAAGATGCTCTTACTGAAGCTCTTCAACAAGGGAAAATTCTCGGTGCAGGGCTAGATGTTACATGCCCCGAACCATTGCCTCTAGACCATCCGCTACACACGCTTAAAAACTGTGGTGAGTTATACTACATTTTGCCCGAAGATTTGAACAAACTATTCTAGTGTAACAGTAAATGGTCCTAGTCTGAGGTGCTGTTTTATATACATCAAGAACAAGTACTACCAATTTTTTTGTCATTTTTGAGTCCTTTATTTGTACTGTCTGTCCTTTTCTATTTAACTCTCCAAATAACGTTTTACACATATTTTATGCCTTGTTCACAACTAATAATGGCTCATATTAAACATCTCTTTCTTGGAAAAACTGAATGCCTGCATTATTGCCTGTGCATAATTATATGTTCTTCGTTTTGAACTCGACCACTGAGATAGAGGACTTTACCAAATGCAAGTCAATTTGGCCAGTAAGAGATTAGATCAGCAAAATGGAAATGGATCAACTCGGAAAAATGAAAATGTTCAGGAGACATAAAAAATTACACAGTAGGTGGAGTAGTTAGTACAAGAGTACCTAAGCTTTTTACGGCTGCTACTTATAGCTCTTCCGATTGCAATTTCCTTCTTTCCTTTTACAGTATGATGCGTTTTCCCATAAGCAATAGGCTCCTACTAGACTGTAAAAAAATGGAAATTGAAAAAACCTTTTGTTAGTGTGATTTCATTCTCTTGATTCAGATATGGAATTAGGTATCATAAACCATGCAAATGTACACTAGATTCTTATCAACCCTCTCAAAAACATTGTTGCATTGCCATTAATATGCTTTTCCAAAATCTGTCTAAAATATCATATTTGTTTCCAGTTATTCTACCTCACATGGGAGATGCCACCTCAAAAGGAACAGAGGAAAAAAATTGTCAAGCGGCTAAAAATATTATTGCTGTTTGGAAAGGAGCTCCAATGCCCGCAGAATATCCTTTATAACCCTCAAAAATACCTCTCCGTAATGCAATTCAGTAACAAAATAAGTGTGAGTGGTGAGTTAATTTTCACCCTAGCCATATTAATACCAGTATTTGCTTTAATTCAGTTTTCCATACCCAAAATTATTTTTAACCTGTGATTAATTGTGAAGATGTTGTAATCTACCTTGACCACAAGCCAGAAACAGCCGCGACTTTGTTAAAATTCATACCCTCACTTTAAATGCTAGGATTATTTTGATCCTGTTTTTATTTTTCTTAGCTTTCATTCTATACGATGTATCTTTCTGCTGAAGGAGCCACTATAATAAAATCAAACATAGACATGCAACATGTTTATTCCAAACACACAGATTAGGAGGTAAACACAGCAATGATTAATTTTTGGATGTAACATTGTTGCCACAGTAGATCGATATTTTTGATGGAGTTTAGTGGAGAAGAACTGAGTCTATTACAGTGTTTTCAATATTGTACAACATTTCCTTTTTCTGGAAAGTTAGAACAGTTTCTATTTTTCACT
The DNA here is from genome assembly GCF_918797505.1 of Bemisia tabaci. Taxonomy (NCBI): domain Eukaryota; kingdom Metazoa; phylum Arthropoda; class Insecta; order Hemiptera; family Aleyrodidae; genus Bemisia; species Bemisia tabaci. The sequence goes on from NC_092798.1 coordinate 16,120,958, forward strand.
AAAAAATTGTTAGTTTTTAATAAAAGAAAGTCCCGTACGTTTCATTATTGTATGTACGTACGAGGAATAGAAGTCACACGATTTCGAAAACACCACAGCAGACTTGGCTCCTTCCTGCTGCATGCCGCCTTTCTGCCTTTTGTCCGCATCTATGGTTTTCTGCAGCGATGATTCGACAATCTTAAACGTCTATACCTGCTTAATAAAATGAAAAACTTTTCTCCTTTCAGAAAACTGCGAGAAGACAGCAAATATTCAAGATAGGATTGTTTTAGCGGCATAAACTAAGCATAATGTAGTACTGACCACGAATAGAATTTTCGGTCTCCATCTCATCTGAGGTAGATAGACTTTAAATGCTCGATTGAGAAGACCAAATTTCAGGAAATGAACAGTCGAAAAAAGCCCTCAGGAATTATAATGCAAGTTGCATTAGTGCATCTTAAAACCTAATACTCACGCATGATGGAGCAAAGATGAGGTAAGTGAAACCTGCTCGGAAGAAGCAACTTCATTGAGCTCTTTGAGTTTGCTTCTTTTTTCAATTAAGTTCTAAAAATTACCATGGTTCAATACGCCAAAATTATACTGATATTTTATTTTTTATTCACCATCACAAAAGAATTGTTGTACTACGTGATTTTTCCTTAACCGCAAGGTATTTTTTTAGTTTCACAAGGTAGGTAAGTCAACACCTTAAGAAAATAGCTGATTGTCTGAATGATTCATCTTTAACTTGTCAGTGCTTGAATAAGTACCACTTTGCCCTACTCGTACTCAGAGATGCGAAATGGAATTTCACGGAATCGATTTCAATAGGCCACATATGCAACCTGCAATAATCATTCGAGAATTCGATGAGAAACTTCGAAATTTGACTCATACTTTCGTTTTTTCTTTAAAATTAAGATGGAAGTTTCTGTGCACTACACGACATGCTGAGTCCATTGCAAGAGTCTTAAAAATGTCAAAAATTTTGATGTTTAATTACTCATTTTATTAAGTCATGAAACCATGTATCTCTATGCTCTCATTGCTAAGCTTTTCCAATTAGTTTTACCACATCTTTGTTTCGTGCCTTACGAGATATTTATTATTATGAATCATTATCTTTTGCTCCAGTGTGTGTTGTAGTTGCACAAGCTCAGAAAACTGATTTCAATTTTTATGCTGTCCTTGCACGACCGCTCGACAGGTCATGTAAATGATATCCAATGGAGGACAATCCTTTACGAGTCATATTATGTCAGCTTATGATTCACTTTCTGTGGATGAAGAACTAAGTACAGCTAGGTTTTTCATTCTTCAATCTAGAGCCATGATATACTTCTTTTTAAAAAAAGAAAAAAATCACTTCGGGAGTACAGTCATTTTGTTCCTCTTCAATTTTGTGCTTTCAGGATGGTAGTCATGCCTGGACTTTGTGCTGCCCATGTGATGGTTGTTACAGCAAAAAAGATTACCTACCAACAAGCGAGTCTTTTCAGCAAGTTTTATCTATTTTTTGTCAATTCTTACATGGTATAACTGCTCCCAACAAAAGAAAATGAATAAATAAAAAAATTAACAATTCTTAAAGCTTTCTTTCTCTCTCCTTCCCTTCAAAACGTGCAGTCCATACGCAGCTGCCTAAGTTCCCTAATTGGCAAATCCAAGGATGATAGTAATTGCGTATCAATGCTTAACCCCCAGGTGATGGAATCAACTTTGCACCTATGTTTTCTTTTTTTCGTAAACTTTAAGAGCAATCACAAGTTTTAAAAAATTCAATGGTGGAAGTGAGGAAACCCAGTATTTCCACCCTGATGTTTTTAATTTTTAGTCCTTTTTCTCTTTTTCCAAAAAGCAAACTGACATTTACTGATGAGTGATATACCTGATAGCTTTAGATGAGCAATGAAAGATCGATCTAAATGTCTCTGCTTAGAAGAAAAAAGTTAAATTTTATTGAAATAAAACGTGAAGAGAAATTTACAACGTTTCATACAGAAAAATAGGGTTTCCTATTTCACCATTGATATGCTTGGCATATCGCTCAAAATTTTTAAGTGGACACACTCTTGAATCGATTAAGAGCTTATTCTTAAATTAGATTCATCTGCTTTACAGACGTTGCTAGATGACAATCAGATGCCTAATCTTTAATCCAAAACACTATTTTGCAGCTGTGAAGATTTCTGGGCAGAACACGGAGATGAGGGGATAGTGGCATTAATTAGGCAAATTTTACATTTTTTTTACGTTCTGAGTTTTGAAAACTATCCATTAGAAAAGGTACCCATGATTGTTGAGCTTTGAAGTTTCCCGATCAATTCAAAAGTTTCCCATCAGTACCGGCAACTTGACTTGCTGCATGTAAAAATAAAACATCATGAAATAAAAATAAAATTTTAATAATGCATTTTACGAAAGTTTTAATTAAAAACAAATAAAGAAAGGACAAGGGAAAAATAACCACATAATTGTAATAATATTAATAATAATGAATAAAAATAAATAGAAATTTTTGAGTGAAATTTCCATGGTTAAAACTTTACGGTCTGTACATGAAGTATAAAATATAATTCAGGCACACGTACAGCTATCAGCTTGCCCACCTTGCACAGTACGGTTTTCGATTCTTACATGAAGTCATCGTATGTATCATCCACGGTGTACGCTGAAAATTCATCGTACATCTGCAAAGAGAAGAAAAAACAAATCCAGTGAAACCCTTTTTAAATTCTATGGAAGCTGGAGATAAGGCAAAGCCTTGAGAACAGAGAATTGAACTAAACCTTGACTGCAAGCAACCTTGCTGTAGAGAGACATAAAGGAATTTCAGCGTTAAGTTACCTCTGAAAGAAGGGTTTGGTTCAAAGCCTTTTTAGGAGAAAACTCGTCAATGAAGGATTGATTGCTGTCTCCGAAAAAAGACAGGGGCTTGCTCAAGCACAAGATACTTCATCAGGACGAAGCGTGGGAAAACCTTATCTTTCCCTGTATTTTCCATTATTTCAATCAGAGCAAAGTATTCCCTTCCACCTGATGAAGGAGAAACCTTGCAGATGAAGTTCTGATCAATTCCTCTCCTGTGAGTTTTTTCGCGAGGTTTTGGACCGAACTCCAATCCCCGAGTCAACTTGCCGCAGAGAGCTTTTCCTAGACCTTGAAGCCAATGAGATTGCATGCATAATGAAGGTTATATCTCAATATTTCCCTCTACAGCCCGGGTTAAAACTTCTTGAGTTAAAAGAAAATGGAAAGGTAGCAATTGTTCGAAAAAAATAAAGTAAATTCAATATTGTTCAGAATGGCTGGTTTTTGAGCACATTATAATTCAAATTCTGAGAAGTATGGCAGGATACTAATGTTTTCAGATGAGGAAAGTTTCGTTTCAGAGGATTGCATCAATATGACAAGAAAAAGATCAATGAGCATTTTTTACATTCTGACATTAAAAAACATGACAGATATTTATGAATATTGAGAGAGTAAAACCTAAACAATTTTTTTTTTCATGACTAAAGATAGAATATTTACCTTGCTCACGTTGTCTCCTTCAATCCTGAGCCTGGCTTTAGCTTTTCCTTTTGCTTTCTTCGTTTTTTCACTTGCTTTTTCAACTTTTGATTTTTCGGCGTGTAAACTTTCTACAGTGATTTTCAATTTTTTTAACTCTGCTGAATTTAAATTAACACAAATGTTTCTAATTAATTCTTCAGCGAAAAATGAGAAGTGATCTGAATCTCGATGTGATAAAATTTTAGTTCTGATGGCTTCTTCGAATGCTACAAAATCATCTTTCGTAACTGGTTTGAAATGATCCACATCAACATCTTTAATACCTGAAACAAAATCAGAGGTTTTGGGATGAGAATAAATTAATTGTTCACTTAAAGTTCATTGGATTATGATTTGAGAGAAACGCTAAGTTGGCATTACTGGACTTAAAAACGTAAAAATTCATTTTCCTAGTAAATTTAATAAGTTCCAAAAATATAATAATGTTTCAGGACTGATTAAGCTGAGTATGATTTAGGAGCATATCAATGACTACAGTAAAAAAATACATATTTCAGATTGCAGTATGGCAAGTCTCCATTCATGTTCAAATTTTTTGAAGGAAAACGAATCAACAGCTTCCACTGAAATTTCCTGTGAATTTTCTTCACTCATTCCAAAACAGTCACATAAAAGTGCGAGGGGAAATTTTAATAGTTTTCCCTAGGGAAAATAAAATTTCTATTTACCTGTTCATAAAAACTGATCAACTGTAGCAGCATTTTTTTCCGGCGCTGGTTTTTCAGCAAAATTTTGTGACGAATCTTAAATGTTCCCAAACCCATTCCTGTACATAGACTTTCATAGACATGGAAATCCAATTTTACCTAGGTACTGTCATTAGCTTTTGAGTTCTCATCATTTCCTTCTTGGATAAAGTCAAGAGTTTGAAATGTTTCAACAAGAAAAACTGAGGTTTGGACATTATGAAGACGACTTAGTTGTAATGAACATTACTCAATGGACATTTATAACAGAACATTTTCATTGAGCACCCTGCAATTACGTGTTCTTGTTTAGCTGTTGGCTTTGGGGCCATCCATAAAATACGTCGCCCTTCCTTTTGGGGGAAAACGCAGAAAATCAATATAAATCAAGCAAGATTTTCAGCCTCTTTCCCTTCAGACAAGCTAACATCATCCTTGGTTTGATCCCCCTTTCTCCCCGTCACCCACCGCTGGACCTCCATCCTACCCCTACTTGGGTGGCGTAATTTAAGGACCCAAAACTTCATCCCATTTCTAATTGGTTTGTTTCCTTAATCTTTCTATTTTCTTGGACTACATTTTTAGATTGAAAATTTACCAAAATTCGAATAAACATAATACAGGAAATCATACCTAACATATCTTTCGCAACTTCTAAATCTGATTCTTCTTGCAGCTTTTGTCTTCTTAATTTTTCTGCTTGAGCTTCTTCAGGAGTCATATCAGCGAGTGATTTTGCTAACTCTTCCTGCCTTTGCTACAGAGAAACAGAAAAAAAAGCTGTAATACATTTGAATAATTGAAGATTTGATATACTTATCATTCTATTGTTATTCGCAATAGGTGATGTAACCTTTTCATGAGATGAACCAAATAAAATATGGAGGAAAAATACTGCAAATTATGCTTTTCAGAGGTACGTATCACCTGATAAATTCTATCTTTACAATAAGATGTTTCATAGAATCTGAAATGAAAGGGTTTCCTTAATCTTTTGAAAAAACAAGAAAAATTGTGTCAACTTAATAACCCTAATGACTGACTTCGTTGTCTCCATCACAGAGGAACGCATCTCAGAGGACTTCCATACCACAAAAACTTAGCCATCAATAAAATAAACCTTTGAGGAAAGCATATTCTGGTACTGGATTGCTTCCTCTGCTTCTGGTTGTGCTGGTTCAGTATCTCTTACTGATAAACAGAGAGCTTCAGTCACTACCTTCTTTGATTTAATTACATTGTTAACTGAATGAATTTTATTATTATTCAACAATCAACTCGCCTGGGATACATACTCAAGGCATTTCTTTCAATGAATGTCTTGGTGAAAACTGCCTGAAGTCAGTATTCTTTTGTGATGGGCAGAAGAAAAAGATTTTGTAAGAAGATTCTTGATGGAAATTTCACTCAGTTTTATATGGTTTCCTGAATAATTTTGGTTTCCAAAATGGGCACTTTAAGTGACGAGACATTTAATTAACAGACTATTAATGAGACTAAATCCGGTAGCTCATTTTAGAAATGTCATATTTGAACCCTTTCTATACACACCTGAAGTGTCAGTAGCCATAAGATGGATTAAAGTGTCTAGGATTCACAGCTTGTGCAACAAAACGGATGAGTTACTTTAACCGTGGTAATGAAATAGTTAAGATCATTTGATGCCTAGTCTTTCCAATTGCTTACACTACTTGTAGCAGCTAATGTGAACAGTATTTTGGGATTACTCGAAGAACAAATAATCACGTGATTTTCTACATTATTAACTCCATTTACCTTCTCCGCTATTTTGTCGGTTAATTTATTTTTCTTCTTGAGTTGTGCTGATTTTGAGGAGGTATCTGGTGGTTTTTCATCATCATCTGCATCCCAGCTGTCCTGGAACAAGAAGCATCATGGATGAGGAATGGTGTTTTGAAGTTTAGGTGTTCAAAGTAAGGCAGTCTCTTTTTCAAGTAATTATGTGTAGTTGAATTGTAACAATTATTACACTCAGTTTGACCACATCAGGGGATTGCAAAACAGAAATGAGAAGCTTATGAGAACAGGCCCACCAGCCTAACTATTTAGTTTGTGTCAATTTTTTGTTCATAATTTTTGTTTGCACCTTAGAAATTTAAACATAAAATCAATTGAAAAGTCCATGTAAAGTCGAAGATGTCTATGGTATAGGACTTCCATACCACAAAAACTTAGCCATCAATAACATAAACCTTTGAAGAAGGCATATCCTAGTACTGGAATGTCGTAGTCATCAAGATTTCACTTCTGCCTAAGGGCTAACCTACACAATCACCATATGTTCAGCGCAGGTTCTTTGTGCTCGATATGTAAAATACATTAGAGAACATGTGCGACTTGTCAACACAAGTAACTCTGCTTATGAAAAATATTTGGACAGTTGGAGTTTGAAGGGTATAATAAATACTAGAGACAATGAAATCGAATAAGATCATTGACCAACGCCCCACCTGATGAGACCCTCAACTACATCATAGTTCGCAGGATTACTGAAGTGATTTAAGAGATTAGCTTAGAAAAATAAGCAGGGTGTAGGCTAGTGAAAGTAAAAAAATTGATTGATGCAGTAATTGAGTAGAAGACGATAGAATTGTAGATGACTTTCAGACGATTCTGAATTGAGGTTAGGTATTGGACTTTCAACTTAGAATGCAGATAAGTGGACTAAGACATCTGCGTAAACAGGAGACGATAGAGGATTCAAATAAATCTAGCTGCATTCGCTCAGAAGGATCTCACACAGAAATTTTACGAGAGACAGTGAAAAATATTGAGTTACGAGACAAAGTGGTTGACAGTCGCAAGCTGTTGTTATCACTGTCAAAGGAAGATACTTCATTTCTTTTTCTGGAAAACTCCTGCTTTCGTGTGCAACGTAAACGCAACTCTTAACAAACTATAGAGGTTTAAAATCGTGAAAACTTACTTTTACACTGACATCTTCATCCTCTCCTTCCCATTTGTTGGCATTAAGGGCGGCTGAGGCAGGAGGTTTGGGCGCAAAATTTTCTGAATCTGCGAATAAAACAAAATGGAAATTGGTTAGGCTAATGTATTTTGGAGAAGAGTGAGTGCACATAATGAAAAATAATACAATAGAGAATTTTCTTACCCCATTCATCATCCATTTTTAAGTGGAATTTTCACCGCACGTCTGGAAAAAAATGTGACTGCCGAAGGGAAATGAAAATGCTCGATTATCAACAACAACCGGTTTTTGTTGAGTCACGTGACTGATGAACGATGAGTCAGAAGCATCCCCGAATTTGCTGTTCATGTTATCCGTGTTTATTTCTGGTCCATCTTATCAATTCATTTATTTCTGAGCAGTTTTTTCTCTTATAGTGTTGGATATAAGTTGTGAAAATCATGGGGACGAACGAAGGAGCCGTTTCGGTAAGAATTACATCCGCAGCTGGTATTATATCTTTACTGGATGAGCCGATGCCAGAGCTCAAAGTTTTTGCCCTGAAGAAGTTGGATCTCATTGTCGATGAATTTTGGCCTGAAATTTCAGAAGCTATTCAAAAAATTGAAATTCTGCACGAAGATAAAGGTTTCGATCAACAAGAACTAGCCGCTCTTGTCGCAAGTAAAGTTTACTTCCACCTTGGGTCTTACAGTGATTCTCTCACTTATGCTCTTGGAGCAGGTGATAAGTTTGACGTTTCCTCTCAGTCAGAGTATGTTCAAACCCTCCTCGCAAAATGTATCGATCACTATACTACACTTTGCGTAGAACGTATCGAAAGCCCGTCAACAGCTCGGGAGATGGATCCTCGTCTTGAAAATATCGTCAACAGGATGTTCCAGCTTTGTCTAGATGACTGTCAATATAAACAGGCTTTGGGCCTTGCTCTAGAGACACGAAGGATGGATATATTCGACCAAGCTATCAAACAGTCTGATGATATTCCTGGCATGCTCCAATATGCATTTGTCGTAGCTATGTCCTCAATTGAGTCTAAAGCATTTTGTAATACTGTATTGAGGGCTCTCGTGGACCTGTATCATAACCTAGCAATACCCGATTATGTGAACATGTGTCAATGCCTGATTTATTTAGATGATCCTCTCGCCGTTGCACAAGTTTTAGAAAAGCTAAGCAAAGGATCTGAGAAGTCCACATTAATGGCATACCAACTTGCATTTGATATGTACGAATCAGCAACTCAACAATTTCTAGGTAGCGTACTACAAGCACTACGGTTATCAGCCCCAATTCCAAGTGCAGCCCATACATTAACACCAGTTCCTGTTGATGCATCCAACTCAGACTCTCCATCCGTCTCATCAACAGCTGCCAATGCTGGCTCTGTGCAAACGGGGGATGATTCCAGTCAGGAACCTGCTAAGTCTGAAACTTCATCGACCTCAGAAGCACCGGCCGAAAAGAAGTTTGAAAATTTAACAGAAGATGAGAAGAAACAACAAGAGCACATCCAAAATCTCAGTAAGATCTTAAGTGGAGAAGTAACGATTGACCTACATGTACAGTTTTTAATTAGAAGTAACAAAACGGACATGCTCATCCTTAAGAATACCAAAGACGCTATTCGGGTGAGTATCTGTCACACAGCTACAGTAATCGCTAATGCATTTATGCACGCAGGAACAACCAGTGATCAGTTCCTTAGAGATAATCTAGAATGGCTAGCCCGTGCTACTAATTGGGCAAAGTTAACAGCAACAGCATCTCTTGGCGTTATTCACAGAGGACACGAACATGATGCTCTTGCGCTTATGGAAAGTTACCTTCCTCGAGAAACTGGCCCAAGCAGTGGGTTCTCAGAAGGAGGAGGTCTCTACGCTTTGGGACTTATTCATGCAAATCATGGAGCTGTCATCAATGATTACTTGCTGTCACAGCTGAAAAATGCCACCAATGAAATGGTCCGACATGGCGGTTGTTTAGGTCTAGGTCTAGCTGCAATGGGTACTCAGCGGCAAGATATCTATGCTCAAATCAGGTTCAATTTATATCAAGATGATGCTGCCACAGGAGAAGCTGCTGGTTTAGCCATGGGTATGGTGATGCTTGGCTCGAAGTCAGAGAAAGCCTTAAAAGACATGGTAACATATGCACAAGAATCGCAACACGAAAAAATCCTGCGAGGTCTTGCAGTTGGTATCGCGCTCATAATGTTTGGGCGTCTTGAAGAAGCAGATCCATTGCTCACATCTCTTTGTGCAGACAAAGATCCCATCCTTCGCCGTTCAGGCATGTACACTATTGCTATGGCCTACTGTGGGACGGGAAGTAACACCGCAATCCGCAAGCTTTTGCATGTAGCTGTCTCCGATGTCAATGATGATGTTAGGCGTGCAGCAGTCACTGGAATAGGATTTGTTCTGTTCCGTGCCCCTGAACAATGTCCTAGTGTAGTCAGCCTGTTAGCGGAAAGTTACAACCCCCATGTGCGTTACGGTGCAGCCATGGCGTTGGGTATTGCTTGTGCAGGAACAGGGCTGAAGGAGGCCATCAGCCTCTTGGAGCCTATGACTAACGATCCAGTCAACTTTGTCCGTCAAGGTGCTTTGATTGCATCAGCTATGATCCTCATTCAGCAGACAGAATCACTGAACCCAAAGGTCAAAGATTTTAGAAATCTCTACTCTAAAGTAATCACGGACAAACATGAGGATGTAATGTCCAAATTTGGAGCCATCATGGCGCAAGGAATCATTGATGCAGGTGGTCGTAACGTAACTTTAACCCTTCAGTCAAGGACAGGTCATATCAACATGCAAGCTGTCGTGGGTACATTAATATTCACCCAATATTGGTACTGGTTCCCACTCTCGCATTGTTTGTGTTTGGCCTTCTCACCCACTTGTCTAATAGCTTTGAATAGTAGTCTAAAAATGCCAAAACTTGAATTTAGAAGTAATGCCCCTCCATCCAAATTTGGGTATCCTCCGCCTCTTGAAGAGAAGAAGAGAGAAGAACGGGAAAAGGTCACCACTGCAGTTCTAAGTATCACGGCTCGTGCAAAACGGAAGGGAGGTGCGGCACAGCGTCACTCAGACGCCATGGAAGTTGATGAAGTAAAAGAGAAAGAGAAGGAAGAAGAAAAAGAAAGGAAAGAAAAAGAGAAGAAGGAAGAAGAAAAGAAACCTGAGCCAACGTTTGAGATCCTGCAAAACCCAGCTAGAGTAATGAAACAGCAACTGAAGTACATCCAGTTTGCTGATCAGTCAACGTATGTTCCACTCAAAGATGTGGCAATCGGTGGAATCGTTATGGTGCAGCATCTGAAATCAGGTGAAGAAGAAGAATTGGTCGAGCCAGTAGCAGCTTTCGGACCCAAGTCAGAGGATGAAAAAGAGCCGGATCCTCCTGAGGCTTTCGAATACTTCGATGAGTAATGAGTGGTAAGTTTCCTATGGTTGATTCTCTATTTTTTTATTTTCTACCCGTTACACTGTTGCCCCTGAATTTCACCGACTGATTTATCGTTTTTTATATTTTTAGATGCAGTTTGAATGGAAGTAGCTTACTCCTTTGCATTCTCCAATTGATTATACCATCTACTACTTAGTGTCTGAATTGAAAACACGAAATTTAAGAAAATGTACAAATGTAATAAATGTTGCCTTAAAAAAATTGCTGGCAAAGTGATCTAACTTGTTGCCTTTTCTGCATGAAGTCAAAAGTGTAGGCTATCAAGAATGTCGGGATATTAATAAAGTTGGCAAAGCAGAATAAGAGCTTGGCAAAAAATTTCAGGTTGAAACAGTCATTTTAATCTTTGTCAGGGATACAAGGATTTAGCCATTTATTTTAATAAACCCTTTTTTCCCCTAAAGTATTAAACAATATGGCTTTTGTTCTACAACTTCCCGTTAGTTATAAAAAACGTCCATTTTCACAGCAATTTTGCACAAACAAAAAAAAAAAAAAACGTGCTTTCATTGTAATTTTTCCAGAAATGATTGATATTTGTGCTTAGGTGGTGCCATCTGTGCTATCTTCCTATTTTCAAACCCTTTTTCACACACGATCGATTGTAACTTGCGAGTCCTGTCGAGAATAAGTTTTTCCACCTATTGTTACTAATAGTAGATTTCAAGTTGTGGATTATCTCTATAAGCAGCATTTGCGTTCCTTGGAACTCTGCTTTTCTAGCTTATTTAGTTGAAAAACTGAGCTGAAACAATGTGATATTTACTCTGTAATTAATTGCAGACCTTTTCTTTCTTTCTGTCCATAGATGTACACTCAGTGAACGAAGCCATTGCATTTGTTAGAACATCAGTCTCATCATCCTGTCATCTGTCCTACACTTTTAATGTATTGTGAAATTTAAGAATTTTTTTTATTTTTCTAAGCTTAAAATTAGTTTCGTTTTCTCGTCCATCTGAAATTTACTGATGTAAGCTTCAAATAGAAAGATTTTCTATTCAACTGCGCCATCTCTGTATAGAAGATGAATTCAGCAGTTAGTCATGTGATCATGTTAATTTCAAGCGCAGGAAGAATTTTATTTCATTCATCTTCATGACTAAATACAATGTGTGATGTAATCATTTAAGATGCTTCTCTATGTAAATATCTTCAAATTGAAGCATATTTTCTCCTGCACAAGGGTATAACAGTCTGTTGACATGGACCGAAAAGATTCAATCGTACATTTAACACTTATTTTTTTTTTTTTTCTAGGTAGGTTTTTTATCATCATTTTTTAATTTTTTGCCTGTAACTAATTAAATCTCTGTGTAAATAAAACGTAAACAGAATATTTGTACTTTTGATCTTTTGAATGCTCACCCATTCCTATTCGCATCATTTTTATCACTTACAGTTATTAAAAATAGTTGGATGAAAGTACGCCCGTGAGGATGAAGCATTGCATGTAATTAAATTTAAAAACAAACAAATGAAAAAAATTTAGACAAGTAATAAAATTTGATTAAAAAACTTTATTGTACAAAAATACAGTTAAAACATTTAAAATTTTCTGATATGAAACGGTGATACTTAAAACTGAACTTTTCAAACAACTTATCCTTACAACTCAATGAACTGTATCAAAATGTGGCACTTAGAGAGGTACAGACTTAATGCAAATTTGAAATTAGAACAAGATTAGCCATTTGACAGCGTAAGTCCGCAATCACATATCTCGTTTGCGGTGTCTGAAAATTTCCGCCTCTGTGTTATTTCCATAAAGGAGAATAAATTGACATCATTCCTTAAGGTTTTTGCAGAATTTTCTTCGCACAGAGAAGAAAAATCACGGCAGTTTTAAAGAATTGCCGTTGAGTAGTTTCCCGTTTAAAAAATAAAGTATGACAGGAAGTCTGCAACATGGAAAACCGAGTTATGTGATTGCCGACTTACACCGTCGCATTGCTACACTGTTATTACATCTGGATGCTGACTTACTAACTACAGTTTCTTTTCAGCCTCCACCAAGCATATTGCAAGGCTTTGAACTTTAGACGATCAGCTATGTGGAGTTCTGCTGTGCTAAAGAAGAGTATGGCGGGAACTTTTGAATGTTACCAAATTTTTCCTAAGGTGCCCAAGAAAGTAGATTATTGCCATCTCAATCCTTGTACTACTGAGAAACTGCACTGCTCTCTGATTGGTTCTGCCATTTTTCCCCTTTTAAAGCCCCCCTCGTTCCTAGTTCGGGACAAATATTAGCCAAATGATGGCAATGTAGTTCTACACACACAAGAATCTTTTAGTTGTCAACCTCTGAAATAATTTCTAAACAGACGTGGATGGATATTCTTTCAAAGAATTTCACTTCGACAACAAGAAACAATCTCTTCTCCCTCAAAAATGCAAATATCTCTAAATCAGATTTTGTTTTTATTGCTCCTTGAGAGCCCCATGGAAAACTAGGACTAGTTAATCAATCGGAGAGTGACATACATGGCAATTATTTTCCTACTTGGGTACTTTGATTTCTGCCGGTAAAAAATTTATTTTTCAGAGACGCTGTGAATATTTTTCATTAAAACTTTCAGAAACACTAGTTTCAATCATGAATAAAATTCTCTGCAAAATTCAAGGGGAAAACCCTAAAGTTGCCAATAAATGTGAATATTAGAAGTTAGTAGGCAACATCCAAAAGTTCATACTGGATATTTTTCAGCACAGCCAATTTGACACTAAACATCAATTTTCAGGCAGAGTTTTCTCACTTACAAAATAAGTTAGGTACAAGAGATCCTTGCTCAGGAATCTTACAGGAGGTAAACAATTCCATCGGTATGATAAACCAGATTATCGTCAGTCATGCGAACGATGGCAGCGGCTGCTTCACCAGGAGCAAAAGGCTGTGGTTCATTAGGATGGTTGAGCGCTTGCATAATGCGAGTGAAAGGCAGGGTATGAGCTCTTTCTTGACGGAAGGTGTCAGCTAGTACACCTTTGAACTTTTTCAACCTACGAACATAAAATTTGACTTAGATTAACAAGACAGTCATACCTCACATTGAAAGTACATGATGCAGACATTTCGTTGAAAACAAAAGACGGCTTTAGAGGCTAGGCTATTCAATATATCGCCATCAAGTTGTGCTCCTCTCAAAAGATACAGCAAAATGATCAATACCAAAAGAGTTCATTTGTTCTAGGAGGAACCGTCAAATATATTGAATGATCTATACATGAGGGAGACTTAAAGCAAAGTATCATATTTGAAGTTAGTGAGCTAAAGTTTGGAACGACAGATGTGTGATAGATCAATTTGCTCAATGAGTGGTAAGCAAAATTTAATAAAAAAGAAGCATTCATGACATAAATAGTCAAAAAATGACTGTTTACTTTCAAAATATCAAGTCTCCCAAGCAAGTCAAACCTCATCATTTTGATATCATTAGAAATCAGCAAAAAAAAAATTACTGGATTCAGGAAAATTTGTACAAAAAAAAAAAAAATGTCTCCATTTCCCAAGGCTTGGTCTTCGAAACATACCGAGGTTACAAAATCAATTGATAATTGTAGACAAAATGACATTGAAAATTCATCAACGATTTCCTCATTAGGGCAGACCATCCAATTTTTCTAAATTTTTCGTCACCGCCCTATATTTCAATCACAAATAGTGACCAATGTAATGGAGCACCTTGGCACTCAATAAAAAAATACCAGGGAAACTTTCCCTTCTAATTCCTCACAAATTTCTTTGATGTTACAATCCCTGGCAACTGTAAATTATTCAGGTCATCTAACACACAAATCGGTCTAGATACTTGAAGCTTAAATCAGCATATATAGAATTCTTTTAGGTGGCATTAACAATGTACCACAAATGTTGCATGCTTGTCTCCTTGCAGAAACCGGCTGGGATCATGTAAACCATCATTCCAATATTTGTTCTTGCATTGGTTAAAAAGTCTATTGAATGAGTATTTCACCGACAAATAAGTAGTGTCTGTTAGGTGAAGTCAAACACACTTACTTTATCAATACAGCACCACCGAATAAAATTTAATTCATCAATGCAGCACTAACAAATAACCACGTCCCAAAAACTAAGTAGAAATCTGACAAACCTGTCGTTTGAAATAGCTGTGGGCTCTGGTAATTTAGGGGCTTCTGTAGCAGGCTGATCAAAGACAGCTTCTCTGACGTCCGCAGGCTCTTGAGATGTTGTTGTTGTTTCTGGCTGCGACTCGGGATCTCTACGCTGCCTCTTTGACCTTGGTGTAGCCGTTGCTGGCTCGTCTTCATCTGAGAAATCGTACTCGCTTCTCTCCTAGAGGCATTAATAAAAAATAATCAGTGATTGGCTGAATAGAATAGAATAGAATAATTTGTAGTTCCACTTTCAATTTACAATATAAAAATGAATACGAAGTCAAAGTGTAAAATGACAGAGCTAGCAATGAGTACCACGGTGCATAAACTAACATTGAGTACAACAATGTTAAACGACCCATTTTTCTTCTAAACGTTCATTTGTAGTATAATATACCTTATCTTTAAAGAATTTCTTGATAGTAATTGTAAATTCCAGTGGGTGTTCAATTTTTTTAATTTTTTCCAGCAAGGCATTATAAAGTTTTACAAGATTTCAGGCTGCGACAAATGAGTGAACTGTTTAACTTATTACAGTTTTTAACTGTTCTAGATTTCTTTATTTAACTCCAAATCTTGAGTTTCCAACAAGAAAAGAAGCATTTCTAGTGCAAAACGAACTATTCATGTAATCAGAAGAAATTAGACAGCACAGCTGAGGACAGTCGCATAGGAATTGAAAAAAATAAAGCAATCTTACTTTGCTCTTGTCTGAGCGGGTCCTCTTGCCTCGTCTGCTACTGCCACCATCTTCATCATCATCATCATCTTCAGCCGGACTATCATCACCGTCATCTGCGCGTCTGCTTTTCTTTGGTTTTTCCAAAACCTTGAACAAGAATTTAAGTCAAGAGATTGGTGTAATTTTCCACTATAAGACTATCGAAATAAATGCCAGTTACCTAATTATTAATTTCAAGTTTAAACTTAAGTTATAACCTTTGCATCAACCATGAGTTTAAAGGCATAATTTCAGAGCAGAGCATACATTCAACTAACCCTGCATGACAAATTTCATAGTATGACTGCACCTTCTCGGAGAAAAAAAATAGGATTCTAATTGGATCATTTGAATGCAAGGACTACTTTCACTACATTTTGCGATAAAGGACTACTATTTCTAACTCAATTTAGGAACAACAAGAGCTCCTCTGTTAGTTTTCCTATGCAAAAACGAGCTTTTATGGATGAGCGAAAAATAGTAGTTCCCAATTGCAAAATGTAGACCAATTGGTGCGGAAACTTCCAACTTTGGAGATTAGATACAAATTTGGTTGAATTTTTTCTATAAACCGCTCGGATACAAACCTGTTCCTCTGCTACCAACAAAAAAGTCAGGGGTGAAACTTACTTATAATCAATTTAATACGTTTTAAACTCCTACATATTGATTTTAATAATAATAAAAAACACATTTGAATTATAAATTAATAATTCATTAATTAATAAATCATTTGTTTGGTCGTAACTTAAAATTTTAATAAATAAACGATACTACTCAATCGATTAAAACATCAAGAATCTTAATATTCCCGACTTGCCAAATCTAGTTCCATATAATTTAAATAAAATACTTGAGATTATTAATAGAACATATTACTCGTATTTTATAAGGAGTTTTCAAGATATTGAAAATTACTGAAAAAAAAAATCAGTATTCAATTTTTATCTCCTATTGCTTACCTCTTTAAATAGAGCAAACTGGATTAACTCAATAGCTACATCTGCATCAACAGCATCAATGGTTTTCGATAGACGGCACTTGGCATGAGCAGTTGATAATCGAATCAGCGTCTCTAAAGTACGAACGGTTACAGGTTGCGTCTAAGGACAGAGAAAAAGGCAAAATTAGAAAAATTCAAAACCAAAGCACTCAGGTGCTACTTTGACTGGCTTGAGAAAAGAACAATTTTTTTGCAAGCAATGTTCTTTGCATTCCTGTTGTATAATTCAAACATTTGCATTGTAAGCATGCAGTAATGGTCATTTATCGAAAAATTCATTCTCTGTAATTTAGAAGATTTTTAAAGCTGTAAAAAACAGTTCCACCATTTTAGAGTTTAAATTTCTGAGGTCATCAAAATTTTTAATATAAATATCAACATGAGAATAGCATCCATAACAAAGAATACAAGGCTCAAACAAAAAAACTAAATGCAAGAGTTGGCAAATGCCAAAATCATTAGGGGAAAAGCTTTATTAGTTGCTAAAAAATAGTATTTATAATTACCCTGGCTTCATTGCCGGATACAGATTCCAAACATCTAAGCCTTGAGTACTTTTCGGCGATTTTCTCTGATGCCTCCTGGGTGAGTACTGGTTTCAGAATTTTTGCGATGTAAATGTATTTTTTCATGAAGCTGGCAGTGAAAATTTTATCGCTGCAAAAAAAAAAATCAACATTGCATCAGAACAGGGGGTTGCAAAATAGATGAAAGAGTCAGGATATTAGAGAGGTAATGTTAGCAGAACATTGAGTGTTTTCTTTAAAAAAAAAAAAGAGCATTAAACAAACAATCTCAGCACATGCCTTGATGGGCAAACTTGCCTCAAACTCTGATTGAGGAAACAGAGTGAGCTACATAATTCGTTTGTCTGATGAATTAAAGCCATCTCTTTGGTTACTGATTTGATGAAGAGAGAGGAGCGGGAATTCTTTAACAATTTGTCGGTTCGCCCCAAATCTATTGAAGTTGCTCAGTAAAATTTATTTATTAGAACAAAGCGGACGATTTTCTCCGATTTCTTGTTGTTTAAAACTAACAAAGTATTGAAACATAAGCGTTGTTCAAAGAGTGCAGTTCACTCGAGTCAACTTAAAAAAAACTCATGACTAAACCGACAAATTTGACAAATGAAGGATTCACAACATGGATATGTTTGCATACATCTTTAAAAAATGAGAAGTATTCATTACTTCAACCGCATGGCGCTACTCTCACAGTATTTCATTTTAAAAATGGAAAACAGAGCTTCTTTCTCAGTCTCGCTCTGCTAACTTGCAATTATTTCAGGCTATGATAATTTATGTAATTCTTTACCGAAAAATATATTCTTTCCCTTGAAATCGCAAAAGAATCACTTGCGAACTATTGCACTGAACCTTCACGAGAACGGCATTGATCACAATCAACTGAACTTCACTTGAACTACATTTTTCAAATGGGGACTAATTTTTTCTATACTCATCTATAAAACACATAGATCTATAGGGAAGCTAATAGTGCATACGTTATTTCAAAACTGAGCCAGAAATTATGGTTCCTAATTGCAAAATGGAGTACACTTCATGTTGCCTAATAATTCTTCTATTAAAATTGTTTTTAAGAAAACAAAATAATGTAAATGCACTGAAATTTTCTTGAATTTTTTCTGAATCACAAAGAATATTCTCAGAAAATTTCAAGGGAAAAAGTTGCTAAGTTTTCTGTAAAAATAATTAAGCAAAAGAGGAAATCAGGCAATATATAGTGTAGTCAGGTTGATTTCAGCTTTGGCCATCCTATTTCTGAAATCGGAGCATTTAGCTCCAACTTTCTGAATGTATCCACATTTAATCTACTGGCTTTTCGTACTTCAGCATTACAACCTGTCTCCTTCAGTATACAGATATTAGTATACTGAGGAGGCTATATTGACTACAAGAGGTGATTCTTTATATGATCACACGGATGTAAATCAACACAACTTTATGAAGGAGTTCATTGACTTTATAAATGAAAAACTTACGTTTTTGATCGGGTGGTTCCGTGAAGGACTGCATCATACTTCTCATAAATAGCAGTGTTTTCCTCTTCAGCACTGATATCGTATGTGCTCAGCATGTCTGCATCAGTGGCCATGGGTAGAACCTCACCATCTTGTTCATTGGGACTCCTAAAATAAAGATGAATGATTAGAATGATCCAGAAAATTATTTTTTAAAAAATTTAAAATTTAACTGAATCCAAACCAGCTATTTAGTTTGAATTTGTTAGAGGTCCACAGTCATACTATTTTCTAACTGGACTATTCAGAATACATATTCAAACAAAAATTATCTGTTCATTGTTGCTATCAATTTTTCAATTGATGCAATCAAACTGACTTAAAGGCAGAGTTCTTTTCTACTTTTTTCTCCTTTCTCTTTTTATCTGCTTTTTAAGTCTGATGTGAAAGCAGAAGTAGATCGTTTTTTACCCTTTTCCCTTCCCTTACCTTAATAAAAAATACTGTTCTAGATCTGACTCCTCACCTATATCTGTGCATCCTCACAACGTGATCAGCGATCATACTATCATGGTCGACATCAATTTTGTCCAGCATGACGAACAACAAATCAAATCTTGAGAGCAATGAGTCTTGAAGACCGATGTTTTCCATGGGCGTACGGAAGGAATCGTACTAAAAAATAAAATAAAAAAATTTGATCAATTCATTCAATTCAATTTATGATGAAGATAATGTTAAAAAGGGAAGTCAGGGATGAGGGAGAAACAAACAATATATTAACCCTAATCATAATAGCTCCAAAAAAAGTACAAGAGAAATCAACAGTCATGATCAGAAGGATCAGTGCCTTAAAAATTGAAACATTTGACTGCAAAGAATACAGCCTTTCACAGATTGGAGCGTGAAAATAAAAGGGCTCTCCATTGTAAGGATAGATTTCTAGGAGATTGCTTTAACACACTCACTGTTAGGCCCAGTCATAATAACAGTTTCTTTGTAACTCACGTCAGTCCAAAGCAGTCACAATGACCAGGTTTCATATGCCACGGTTTCATCTTGATGGTGTGATAAAAGGCGGTCAGAAGGTCCTCTACAGGATTAATTAAAAAGAACTAGTTACACCTGTAATCAATGGGAAGCACTAGCATGGGAGCAATTAGGTATAACCTCAGTTTGAAGTATTTGAATTTCATCACTTTTCAGCGTGTTTTCCCGGCCTGACAGGAACAATTTTACAAAAACTCCATGGCAGAAAATGTGTTAACTAAATAATGACATCTGCTGGTGCCACTACTTTTTCTTCGGCGAAGTTTTGAGACTTAAACTTTTTAATTAAAGTATAACAGTCAAAATTGGACACTAATCTACACTGTAACCTCACCGAAATCGATTTGTCACTGATTTGAACACAGTCAGAATGTTAATTCTAAAGTTTTTGCTACACCTTACATATGTAAAAAAATGTATGTCCTTACTTTTCCATAAACAGGGTTAGCAGCAGCTAAGACAGAACATCTGGCGTTCAAACGAGCATGGATACCAGCTTTGGAGATTGTCACTCGACCCTGTTCCATGACTTCGTGGATGGCAGTCCTATCAATGTCCGACATTTTATCAAATTCATCGATGCAAACCACTCCCCTGTCGGCAAGAACCATGGCACCAGCTTCAAGCCTGAATAATAGAGCAAGGAAAAAATAATGTAATTGTGGAGTAAACAAACTGATTATAAGTGCTCATATTAATGAAATTTACAAATTTTTTAGGTCTGGAGTTCCATAGATTTCCGGCTCTTTATTTGACAAACGTTAATTATGGTGTCACTGAGATCATAAGAGTATCGTAGAATTCCAGTGGGAGTGTATTTGTCCCTTTAGCAGAATATTTTAGATATAATTTCGAGGATACTGGCTCATCAATTTAAGTGGATGTTAGAAACTTAAAAACTGAGGCCAAAATTCAACAACTCATGGCTGTGAAGACAAGCTAAATTATTTCAAAATTTGTTGAATAACTTTTGTACAGTCCATTTTTTCTTCATTACTTGGTTCTGGCTGCAAAAACATATCATTTTTACCTTCTTTCTCCAGTTTCATTGTCTGTTGTTACAGCAGCAGTCAAACCAACACCTGAACTTCCTCTACCGGTTGTTGTCACAGCGCGTGGTGCTGTATTCAAGACGTACCGCAGCAACTGCGATTTGGCTACACTAGGGTCTCCGATAAGCAAAATGTTTATGTCACTAAAATAAAGAAAATTAATTGGCTAAATAAATAAAGTAAACGAATGACTTAGCTAAACCATATTATATTCAACTGTGTACTAAGAAAAGAGCTTTCTTGAGGGTGATTCTTCATTTCACTCTCGACACAAAGAGAATGAAATCAATATCCATTTCATCCTATAAAAATGTAGCGATTTTTTTAGATCAGGAGGATAAAAATAATTTGAAAATATAAGAAATAACAGGTAGTTGTTATCAAAAACAGTTCTGAGTTTTTAAGGGAACAGCGAGTCATGATGGATTTTTTCTGGATCAATTTCGCAATAAAAATAGGTCATGGTAACAGAAAATATTCAGGTTTTTAGTTTTGAAAGATTCTCTTCATATACGTCATTTTGATGATACAATATTGGAATACCACAACTCTACCTGCAAATGAATGATGAATGACATAATACTTTTTTGTAATTTATTGCCAGATTTGATCGAAGATAACAATCAGATTCAGAGACAAGTTTCCGGGAGTTATCATAACATGATGGTATTTTGAATCTTTAAATAGCCTCGCAAACTCTGAGGATTCACTTAAAAAATTAAAATACAGAATAGTTTTGAATTGTATCAGATTTAATAATTTACTTCCCCTGTATTGAATACAACAATTTTAGAATGTAACAGAACATCTTTCCGAAGTTGACAGCTAAATTTTAGCCATGCACTAAGAATGTTTGATAGACTTAAATTTAAAATTTGGCAAACCTGAATTTTTATCCATTGAAGATAGAGTAACAGATATGTTTCCGATGAAGTCACTTACCCTCTTAGGCGTGTACCATTTGGCAAGATTTTTTCGACGCCACCAAGTAAAAGACACAGAATGGCTTTCTTTATATACTCATGTCCATGAATAGACGGGGCCAAAGAATGTGCCAGCAAATCAAAAATATTCTTCCTCTTTGCTAACTTACGACAGTGAAGTACATCTTCACGAACAATAAAAGTTTGAGCCTCTTTGCTGAGATGTGCAATATGATTTGCGATGACTATTGTTCTGAGAAAAGAAAAGAGAAACAAATATTCAGAAAAATCTCCATCGACAGTTAAAGAATAAGACACAATGTGACCCTAACCAATACCTGTACTGATACCATGCACAGATAGATTTGGTGATTCAGACGCCGTACACTAAAGATTCACTTAAGAATTTCTGTAAAATGTTCAGGGAAATCATAATTTCCTTGAATGTGTTCCCTGCCAACGAAATGTAGCTCAACTTTGGCCTATACGCACAGAACAACGGCAAAATTCAGGTGCTTCAAACAAAGGTTTCTGCCAATAGCCGAAAGGTTTGTGCTGCCTATTATTTACTAAAGCTCCACAATTAGTTCCATGCAAGACCCGCAGACAGCACCAGTGTTGCACAACTTTACAAGTAAAATTTCCTATTAAAAATTGAGGACTGTTTTGGTTTGGCATGACCAACAAAGAAGTAGTCAATACCACTACCCTAGCAACGGATGAATTCAAAAGATTTGAAGAATTTGAGCATCGAAAAGGCAATGACAACTTGTCATTGCCTTTCCGCAGAGAGAGAGAGTAACACTGCAATTACAGATACGACTGTCAATATTTTTATGTGTCATCTCTGCTTGTGCCTGGGATGCCTTCTTATGTGAAGCAATAAATTTGAGGGTAATTGATGAGATTACGATAAGTTATTATCAATTTTAAAACGAAGCCTCTATTCTCAGCTGAGGGCTGAGACTCGGGATTCCCGTCAAAATGTCTTGTTCTTCCTTATTTTCCCCTGACTTTTATCACCCTAAATACATTAAATGACCTGCATAAATACCTGAAAGCTCCACTTGTAAAGCCTCCTTGTTTGTTTGGTAGACAACGGAAATTTCCGACAATCTGAACCCGATCTCCGGGTTTACACAAATCGACCAGATCACCGTCACAAATGATGTCGACAGAGCGGGGTAGCTGACCGGCAGGTGATTTTTCAGGCATTTCTTGAATTGTAATTGTCTGGTGATCTTTGTACACAGACATTCCGTATTCGGTTTCCAAAAGATTACCATCTTCATCCTAAGAATCAAAGAGGAAAGACACTTGAAAAAATACTGCTTTAAGTGATGTTTTTGAAAAATACTTGATAACCCCTGCAGTTGTCAATTCAGTGGACATAATTTCTAGATACACTCCCAGCATGACAAGTTCAGTTGTATTTATTTTTCTTGAAGGGGCACTAATTATGCAAGTCATCATGGCTAAAGCGAGGAGTTACAGAAATTTTCGAACCTAAAACAAGGAAATTTACCTTTTAGACAAATTAAATTGTGGTTTAATAGCCTTGTGGCTATTCCGCTTCAATTTGCTCAATTCTTGTAAATTGATCACTTTGAACTAGAATTTTTTAAAAATATACTTTAAAAAAGAGAAATGAGAGAAGATTTTTTTTACTCCTCTCAACGATGAAAAATTGTTTAAAATATAAACCGAACCTAAAACAAATTGAGCACAACTTGCACAACTTAGCAGCTACCTATCTTATTCAAATTGCAAGTGAGAGAGGTGAGGTAGAAATTGTTCTGCATCAAGTGAAAAATATTAAAACCTTCTGTACGTTACCTTGGTGGGATACGAGGCACCACTCGGGAATGGATCGTATGATGTCAGATCAGTGTACCGCCTTTCAATAGTCTTAGTGGTGGCAGGACAGTAATGAACACTGCGCACAACTTTTGGCCGTACGAGAGAGCCTGGAAGACAAGAAATCACACATAAAAACCAGCACAATTTTTTTAGCATGATGATCAATTTTGAGGAGATAGCCAAAATCTTTAGCATGACTAGACCAAAATAAATGTCCAAATAAGAAATTGCTCGAAACCTTGAACAATTAATTTGACAGGTGCTCTATGAGTAAATAATGCAACTAAACTCATGCCTTTCTAGGAATGGACCATTAAAGTTAAATCAAAATCTATTAGGTGACTTGAAAGGTATCAATAACACTAGAAAATAATAGAGAAAACTTACTTCTGGTAACAATGCCTTCCACGCAAACTAGACAGCCCAAAAGACGAGCAGAAAGAGTACGAGGAGTAACATGCTTGTTGCCGAAGCTACCCTCAAACGCTATGTAGAAGTCCTCTACTTCACTCGCATACACAGGATCAATGGTTGATACATATTCTTTCAAAGCTTTCTGGAATGCAAGCTGCTCCTCAAATGTATTAGTTAGAACACTGGAATCAAAAATTAAACATCAGACGACCTGATTTTTTAAAAAGGTTTTTAATTCAAAACTAGGAATAAATAAAATTCACAACCAAAATGACCATCATCAAGAAGTAGTTAATCAGGGAGTAATAAAAAAATATAAAAAAAAATCCTTCGATTCTGTCTGATATATATATATATCAGAGCTATATTAGAGCTAAATTTACCTTTGTATGTATCTCACAGTAAATGTATAGGTAACAGTAAGATTTAAAAAAAAAATTTAACAAGTGAGGAGGAGGAAAATTGTATCTTAGGTTTTCATCTGAAGGGAATGAAAATCGCCAGCTACATTGATTTGACCATTATCCATTTTAATATTTAATTTGATATTCTCCACCTCCTGTCCATGTCTCGAAATGAATAAAATAGGTAGATACAACATACAAAGATACTAATGACATTTAACAGCAAAAGAAAGTACTTAATGAAAGATGAGATGGGCTCAGTTCATGGAGGAAATCTTCGTGGACGGTGGAAGACTGTCTTTCCTGACTTAATTCCTCTCATAAACTCATAAAATTTATCTTTTTATCCATATTTCACTTTATTCTTTTTCCTCTCAATTACTTTCTCTGCTTCTGTATTCCTCCAATCCTCATTATTTTTTTAATTTGTTGAACAAGTGAATTGAGAATAGAATGAGAGTCAATAGAGAAGTGAAGGCAAAGAATTAGAATTGAGTCAAATTTAAAAAAATTGTGCCTTTTTAATCAATGAAACTACACAGGTACTGAGGTGACTTCTGTCAGTTTACCAATGATGAATTACTTGCTTTCATCAGTAAATACTTGGTTTTTTCGTAAAGCTAAATCGACTTACTTAAAGGAATATTATCAAACTGCTTCCTAGGACTTTCTTAAAACAGATCTTCAAGAAGTGTTTGAAATTAAATTTTTTACAGTTTATAGGGTAGAGAGATAAAGAATTAATTCAATAAAAGAAAAACACGTACGCTGCAGCCCTGGCAGGATTCTTTCGTCGAAGATCGTTGATATTCACAACCAATCGACATCTTTTGTCTTCAATCATGTTCTTCACGCGTCTCTGGTAAATTCCTTCATCCTCCTGAAAAATATACCAAAAATAACCAATGATTAGTGACAGAGTAGCATATAAGCCTATTATTTGGTGGCATATCAACATTTCTTAATTCATGCACTAACAGTCTTCCTCCCTCTCTCTGTTTGACAAGATGGGTATATTTCCTTAGCTTTTCGGGGATTCCACTTCCAGCTTCAGTGTAAATACTGCTTGAAGGAAAACTGATCTCCTAATCTATATTTTAAAATAAAAAGTAGAGGTACCGTTTTTTCAAGAGACTTTCAAAGTGACCTAATCTACAGGTCAAGATCCGTCCATAGCGAAGTAATAAATCAAAAAGGCCTGAGAATCAGCTGATTGTGAGTCTTGCTGCTGTACTTAGCAGAGAAGAGCTCAGGATTATTGGGGACTTTGTGATACTGGTGTGTTCATCATGCACGGGCATCACAAGATAACACCTGCGGTAGGTGTACTGGTGATGGGAAAATATTCTTACATTCTGAAGAGATGGGATTCTTGAGTAGGTTTGGAAATGATGGTTGCATGACAAACTTACTAATAAGTCATAACTTAAGTACACATGTCCTTTCTCTCACGGTTAGTTGCAGGAAAACAATCCCAAGTTGTGAGCCAGTTGAGTAGTTGGCATTTCGAAAATGTTGGATCTCAAAACTTGCTGATGGTTAAAGCTCCTTTTCTGAGGACACTGACAGTCCCTAGGGTTTAATGATAACTTCAAATGGCCATTAGTAGTGTTTATACTATAACTGGCGTAAATATTTTGCGATACTGACCTCATCATCGATAAAATCCAAGTATTCACGTTGATAATCCAGCAAACGCTGATCCAAGTCGTTGAAAGGGGCATCCATCTCTTGGGAACTTTATGGAGCACTGACAAAGTAGAAAGAAGAGATTGATTGAATAAACTGAACTGATAAACGTTTACTGATGGGTTTATGTATGTAATTCGAGAAATAGCGAAAAAATTGATAAAATATAATTGAAAGTTCACTAAAGGGCACGAGAGCGCACAATCAATCGAGGAGAGATTGTACACAATGGAAATTTCGCGGGAAAACATGTGATTTTGTGGTTATGTTATCATTTAAAGATTATCGTCAAGGAATACGAAAGAATGGAAGGAACGGAGACCCATAAACGTGGAATGTG
Organism: Bemisia tabaci; assembly: GCF_918797505.1. NCBI lineage: Eukaryota > Metazoa > Arthropoda > Insecta > Hemiptera > Aleyrodidae > Bemisia > Bemisia tabaci. The sequence continues at coordinate 16,147,209 of NC_092798.1, forward strand.
AAACAGGAATCGAGTTTCTATAATCTCTGCCCTGATCACATGACAGCTATCTTCATTTGATAAGGCTGGGCAGGTCCTGATTATAAATATTGAACTAGTTTTTTTCTTATTTTAATTCTCTCTTATAGTTTAGCAACATGAAGATTTGCGGCCCGAAATTAGCTCTGTGTGGGTTAGTCATTAGCATCTGGGGAATAATCCAATTGGTAAGTCAATTTTTCACTCTGAACCAGGATCATTATGGCCGTCCATGGCATTGGACTGTTTTCACTCCTAGATTTCGGTTCCCATTTAACTTGCAGGACTTATTTTCATTATATGTAGGCTCTTTAGGGCACCCTCTGCTTTAGCGTTGACAACAGATTTAATCTGAACAGTCTTTGTGAAAATCTAAAGGAGAAGAAATGGCAGTTGACCCGCAGCATCACAGGGGTGGTCACTGTGTTTACAGTCAGCATAGAATGAGGGTCGTAACATTAGCCAAGTATCCAAACAAATTTTAGGATTATATGAGCCACATTATACTATGAAACACAAATTTTATTCTCGTATGAAGTGATGAAGCACACAGAATTGTATAATTGATCTCAACTATGTCATTGTGTTTGCTCCAGATATTGTCAATATCTCCCGGTATTTTCTGCAGACTGTTTAGTGGATGACCTGTTGTCCAATCTACCCCAGATATAAAGTGGCACAGTCAGCAAATTAAACAGAAGTGATAAAAAGAAAATGTAGTAGCACTCCAAGACTACTCAATGTATTCTTTACTACCCTCTAAACACCCCAAGACACGATTACTCGGCATGACGAGCTGCTTGTCAGGCTGCCTGATGTGCAGCTTGACAGGTCGGTGGAGACCATTTGACAAGCCCTCCTTTGAAAAGTCTTCTATCCTCACCGTGAAGCACGTTTGCTGGAGGATTTGTCAAGCTGCATGTCAGGTGGCCCGACAAGCAGCTTGGCATGCCGTGTGAATGCGCCTCAATGCTTTGAGAGATCAAGCCGAAGACTGTAGCTAAGCAACCTCATGAGCTTGAAAAAAAATTCTCACCATCTTCTCTCACTATCACCCAGCTAGAGCTTTATAAAGTAATGACTCTAATGAGCAGACTGAACTCTAGTCTCGGTGAAACGATAATTCATCTCAACCAAGAATGTATCTGTGTCATTGCTTTCCTTTCAAAATGGATCTTCAGCACTTATGAGAATGGTTTGATAGTCATTAATCCATCAATAATTGCAGACTTGCAAAATATCTTCATGATCGTATGATTCTGATTTCAGGTGCTGATGGGTTTCTTTTACTATGTCAGAGCTGTTGCCCTAATGGAAGATTTACCAATGCCGGAAAATAAGCAGTATAACAGTGCGGGTGAATTCTATGCGGAAGTTGATAAAGGCTTCACTTTGGTGAGTTTTCCTTTTATTGCTTTCTTTTCAGGTTATTCAAGATTTGATGAGTTGCTTATCAGGTACGAGCTGTTTCACCTACCTCTCAATCTTTTAACAACAACTCTTACATGACTTTTAAAGGTCTCTGCAGCTTATCTGCCGTGATCAAAAAGTTCCCTAAATGTCCCCATCGTAGCTGTTCAAATAACCCTATGTTGATCTCAAGCGTTTTAGATAGCTGAAAACCTGTTACATCCAACAGCATATTTGTTTTTGCCCTTGCCGAGTTGATATTCATACATCACTCATTGGAAGTTGCACACGTTAACGATGCTCCACAATAAAATCCAAGGATGATTCAGGACACAAGTTCTCCTATTTTTTTTCACCCAAGAACTATTTGAGTAAAAAAACTGTAATCTCTCAGTTTTTCAATGGTAGATTAAAATTTTTGTTTTAATGAGCCAATGACTCTGAGACTGTATTTTTCTTGTGGCCATTTCAAAAAAAATTGTGCTTTCCGTCACAAAAAAATTAATTTGGTCTGCTCAATGGTAGTTGGCAAAATTTGTAATATACCTTTACTAAGTTTTCACTTTTAATTAGCTACCTAATAGTTTGGTTTTTCTTTCCTTTCAAAAATGCAAAATGCATCAGTAATATAATGTGTAGGATCCATTCATCTATTTCCTTAAAAATTAACAATTTTTTGGTTGAGAAACCTAAACTACTTGACGAAGAGTCGAAGATGCATGATTTTCACACCACTGAAATCGTATTGGTTCCCTTTTGCTAAGTGTGATCCAAACATAGAAATGAAAGATGGATCAAAATTTCACCTAAATTGACACTAGTGCACTTTTAAGTAACTGCATTCTGGTGCTTGATACACAAGGTATTTTTCAAATCTATCATGATTCAGAATTTCTCCGCACTTAGGTGCTGGAATTTCCTCTTTTACCGATTTACTAATGTGACTCCTAATTTTTTTCGCCTTTTCATACTTTAATTATAAAGCTTGATGTATTCATGTTTCCTCTTTGCTTTTTTTCCAGAATGCCCAAAACTGCTGGATAGCTGCCTGCTTATACCTTTTCACGCTAGCGTTCTCAGGGTATCAGTTTTATGTAAATAGTCGATCATCTGTCATGTAAGCGTGGAAACCATTCCAAAACTCTCTCATTCATCTCATCATCATGTAGCGGTACCAAAATGTCATGTTTTGGACACCACAAAAATGTTGGCATTCAAATTTTCAATAGGACCTTTATTTCATCCGGCAAACTCCCTAAAATTGTGATTTTCTCCAACCCCTTAATCTGATATTGGCTCTATATTAGAAGACTAATAATAACATGGAAATAGCAAAAAATATAAAAGTACACATGTCAAGTCCTGTAGAAATTTGAGTGTTCCATGGTTGCATTCAGCAAAACTGTGTACATATCCTCTTCTCACTAAAAGTTGCATCAGTGAGAGGTAGCAGCTTTAAATTTGTCTCCATTTTTTTGTCATTTTCTCGTCATCAATTTTTATCGAGTACCAAGGATTAGTTGGATTACAGTCTCTTTCTTTTGCATTTGTTACTTATTACTTACCAGTATATGATTTGAGTATTTTATTTATAGTGTTGGGTTTTGTCAATTTGTATTTTTCTCTGGCTGTAAAAATTGTACAATTTTGTACCCATTATTATGCCATGGTTGTCGGGTTTTTTTTTTTTTGTTTGTTTTTATTGCTAAATATCCCATTTAAAAATAACTTCCAACCGATTGTTATTAAACACATATGAGTCCAATCAATGTGCCTCGGATGAGAAAGAGGGTCTCCGATGCTGAAAACCCAAGAAGCAACCGCAGCAACCATTTCAAGAGATCCGATTTTAGTGTATTTTCCAAGGGAAAGGCACTATTCTTGGTTTTTTTCTGCATTCCTTGAATTTTTTGGTTTGAAGTTTTTGCCCTTGTACTTCCACGGCTCCATGCATGTGCTAAAATGGCAGTCATTCTAACTCTAGGAAGTTTTTGGACTTTGTTTATGGGTTGTTATTGAACAGGAGGACAACGTTATTACTTTCCATTTGAAGGCAATGGAAATTAATATTTAAGTTTATTTTCTTTTTTCATGATGAAGACACTTTTTTCCCATTTCATTGAACAAACCCAACAAAATTATTTTGTGATACTATGTTTTGGTTTTAAATGGTACTATTATCTAAGAGATTAAAAGTAAAATCATAAAATAGAATTTGAGTGAAGACTAAGTTCATCCTTCATCCCGTCATCTCATTTAAACAATTATGCTGTTAATAGGAGATTGCTTTTCTTGAAAAAATATAATTTAAGGAAGCATATTATAACTCAAGTTGTGCCCTATCTTTAATTTAAATTCAACTCTCAGTAACAATTATTTTTGTCTAGATCATATCGATAGCTAAGTACGGAAAATGTGTATCTCAATCCAATCGTTTCCTTGCAATTTTGTGTCATTCTTATAGAATGGGCAAAGGAAATTCACAGATAATTTCAATGAGAATTGTTGGCTGGCTTCCCATTAAAAAAAATAAGTGAAGACTGACAATGTCTCAATCTGATAAACGCATTTTTTGACATTTAGCCATCGATATACTTGGCTAATTTCATCACTAGTCCTCAGTCCTACATCCTCTGGATAACAATGTACTTGAAATTTAAACTTTCTTTGTAATTATTTTAGTATACACGATTCTCCTGGATTATTTCTTTAGTTTATAGTTTTCTTTAATGACAGCACATTAAGTGGTCATTTGTGGCAAATATAAAAATTATGTCGGAGGGATTTAGGTCATGACTACAATTATGTATACTGTGACTCGGTGTATTTAACTCAAATGTTAATCCCTTTTGCATGTAAAAAGTTGTTTGTTAATAATAAATTTTATCAAAAAATTGGACTTCGTATTTTTCTGGCCAGCCACTGCTGCCACGTCACCCATCATGCTGTAAAGTAGTGAAGGAAACTGAATATGTCAGGTTTATTCGAGCTGAATTACTAAAATTTTCATAAATAAAAGACGATCATTTGATCATTTATTTTTATACTCATGTACCCTCTTTTTACCAACAGGGATTTTTAAGGATAGTCTCAAAGAACAGAAAGACTACAGCCGGATTGTTGAAATTGAGAACTTGTCACTGGAAAAGACAAGACTAAGCAGAAAAGGAATCGCATAATTGGTCGACTTTGTTGATCGCTCTCTTTGTTATTTTCTATATCGGGTGGAATCAACAATAGCCTAAAAACACCTTTTATGTTGCTGATAGTTTGTTGTTGGTTCCACCCAAAATAGGTATGACTAAGAGGACAACTGACAAAGCAGAACAATCATATAACTCCATTCCTCCTTAGTCCTGTCGACAGTTACACAATTTCAACAATAAGGCTGCAGGTGCTCCAAATCTCCGCACATCCCAGTTATTTTATTCTATTTTCAGCAATGTTGACCCATATTATATCAATTGACTTTTAGTAATGCAATTTTGCATTTACAAGGTTACAAGGAATAAATAATTAATTTTGGAAAAAAAAGAACAATTTATTCAACTTAAAAATATTATCAACCAGTACAATAGAGAAGAAAATCATTTTATAAAAAACTTAGAAGTAACTTAAATTTAAGTTCGTAGTAAAACCACATCGCATAGACTAGTTTTGATTTTATAACACCGGGTTTAAACTCGGATAAAAATTCTTACAAATTAACACGTATAAAAAAGGACACCACCGTCTCAGTGCACATTGTCCTTCACTTAACTCAAATGGACGGAGAATCGTCTTGTGATGTCATCTGAAACAATTCATTTGATAAAATTATTAATATTATGCTTTAAGAAACCTCAGAAAAAGCACATTTACCACGAAGAGTGTGTACATTAGAGTTCTGCAACGGGAATATACCAAATATTACCATGGACCACGAGACAAGAGTTTGAAATCAAGCATCACAGGACATGTTTCCTTCTTAAAATTTTGAAATCAACTTCTGAACAAGATATTGACAAGAATTTTTGGCACAGACTAAATGGAAATTACATTAAACACATGATGCTATTTGTGTTTTTGCCATTAAACCAATGATGATTGTGAACTTTTATATTTCAGTCAAATTCCAGACTCGCCTTTGTGAGATTCGTTTCCTTTGTGGAATTCAAAATGGACGATGTGTTGCATGGCGCTTTAATTTATACCTCTTTAAGTGGCCCATTGGCCACTATACTAATTTCTATAAGTGTCTTTAAAGGTGGACTGATTTTTTTACTGTACTGAATTTTCCTTGACAAATCTGAAAATACACCATTGTACCAGAGGCAGAAATAGAAAGAAAATGTAATGTAAAGTTCGAATTCAGTAGTTTGCTGAACGTTAAGTTCGTCTTCATTGGCCAATTTGACCTACTTTGACTTTGGTTTTTTCACTGGTGGTAGGTTTGAATTCACTGATTTTTGATTGAGCATTAAATGTTGATCTCGTAAAGTCAGCTATCGCATGATTCAGAAATTTTCTTGCAGGTAGATGACTCTTGGGTAAATTTTGGTAAAAAATTGGTTTCTGCACTTGAAATAGCTCAAATCAGCTTCCTTGTCCTAGGAAAATTTTTCTAAAACATTCACTTCGACCAGATTTTGTATTCTGAGGACGGTCCTCCCTTTCCAATTGTAACCCGTAATTGAATAAACAAATGCTGACTAATAGATTTACAAAAGCAAGGCAGTGAGACGCAACAGTCAATTCACACAAGTTGGTTGAATATACAAACATGATCAGCCAAGCTGTTATCATTTTCTTCCCACTATAGAAGGAAAATCTCCCAAAGAGTATAATTTCCCTCATGGAGTTAAGCTGTTCGGTGCAACACCTGTTACATCCAATCAGAAACTCCATTAGGAAAATTATACTCTATAAGAGATTTTCCCTCTCTAGTGAGAATAAAACGACAAAAGCTTGACTGATCATGTTCATATAATCGACCAAGATATACTGCGGACATTCCTCACCTAACATCACAAAATGTGTTTGCATGATATTTTTATACTTGAAATAGTATGGACTACGGCGATTTTTTATTAAAGCCGTTTTCTCCGCTAAAGATTAAATTAGAAAGTAATGCGTTTGCATTTTTTGCGTAGTTTCCTTAAATGAATTTTGAAAACAGTGCAGCAGCCCTATTACAAGCATTTAGCTCTAAGCTGGGGATTTGCCCATCTTTCTTGGGCACTCTCATTTTATCAAACAATTCAAGAGCTACTAACCTGAGAAGCATTTCAGTCCCTTGTTGTAAGCTTGGCCCCATCAAACCTTTACGAGTTAACTTTCATGCTGTTAAACAATCACCAAATAATACATTTGAAACCGCATTTAAGACCGTCATTCAAAAGCAATAAAATCAGCCTGGAGACCTGTTTGTGGTGCACCTATAATGCCATGCTAAGGAAAAACGCTTAATGGGTCTTTAGGCGTAGCCAAATTTCTTAGGAAAAATCGAGTATTTCCGGGAATATTTGTAAACATTTTAATTCCGATTTTTCAGAGAATTTCGTTCGTAATTTGACCTAAATGGTCCGAAAATTTCGAGGAAAAATATTCATTATTTTCTTCAAAAATAAATTTTTTCCGAGAGAAAATCTTACGACATTTGAATGCTCGTACGGCGTTTTTCCTTAGCACAGCAAAATACCAGTGCTATTTTTTAAATGCAAGACCCACAACATGCTCTTTGAGGCACCTAGATATATTTTTCTGTTACTTGCCCTGTATCTACCATTTGAAAGAATCAAGGCGGTGTGAGAAAGAATTTGAGAGGACAACATTCCATTTTTTGCTATTATAAATAGTAAAAAATGTGAAATGAATATCCTCAGTTTTGCAACAAATACCCAATCCATAGTTTGCATAACAGTCAACTTTCAAACAGCTAACCCACACCAAAATTGATATTAAATGTTACAGACTAAAAGTCCTTGAAACCTATTATTTAAAATGTTAGATGTTAAATTTTAGATGATTAAATCAAACAATAGTTACTGTTAATTACAGTAATATTATTTAAATTTAATACATCTCATATGTAAAGCGCTGAGTGTAAGATCTGTAGTGTTAACCATTCAATTTTACGAAGGACAGTAATGTGAACGTCATTCCAACTGCAGCTGACGAAAATCACCCGATGAAACGAGTTTAAAAGATGAAAAAGGGGGTAAAAGTCCAAAATCAGGTGAATTTAAAAGAAAGCCCTTTAGTTCGTTTTCATAGCAGTTTAATGAAATTTTCTAAATTATTCCATTACAGCTCATCTCAGTCACGATTCTATTCTTGGCTCTGAGGCTTGGCGTCAGTTTTTTCTATGATAAAAAAAAACTTGTGTCACGGAGACAGCTTTTCATTTTTGTTTTAATTTCAAATCTCCAACAACAATATATATCTAATATTTTGTTAAATTTAAAATAGAAACCATTAGTTTGGATAAAACAAAAAAATATTTTATTTTTTAAAGGCAATTACTGTAACGTATATTGTAAAGGCCCAACATTTTTAAAAAAACAGGGCCAAGAATAAAATATGATTGCACCTATTACCTATTAACATTGGAGAATTTATCCAACAGCAAATTAAAAACTTGTCAAATGATTACTTCAAAAAATTCTGCCTCTTAGTCTGCAAAGAGAAGAGAAAAAACCAAAGTGAGAATTTCGGTTTCAGTAATTAGCTTAGTTGTGGATAGATTTTTATCGTGCCAACAGGCCTAACCTAAGTACAACAGGCACCGTGTCCTCTAAGTCATACATGCATGTTAGCGATCAAATACCAATTCATGACCAACAAAGCCTCATATATCCTACATCAGATGCACAATTTTCCTCTAGGGTTAGAAGTGACTTAAAATAAACAAAACCTATCAAGTTTCATGTAATCTACGGTCAAGAGGTTTTAAGTTTCAACTCAAACCCACATATATATAGTCTGGGGAAAACAGCATCGTTTGATAAATGATAGTACTCAGCAAGGAATCATACACTGAATCTTGCAATTTATAATACGGATAATTATGAGCAGAAAAAAGGTAGTTAAACCGCAATTTTAGTTAGTGGTGGCCTACATTGAGACATGCTTTAAGGTCAAACTTTAGTTTCTGACCCAAAAAAAAAATCAATAATTATGTTACCTCATTCGTATTCCATAAAAACCTCTACCACAAAATAAACAAGCATCTTTATTAAAGTATTTATAGCTAGAGAACGGTTTCCTGCAGGTCCTGTTAGCTGAAACCATTGTGTATCAAAGAGCTTGTAACCACTTTAATACCTTTAGAGAGCTTTTGATAATAGCTGCCACTGTCGACAGGATGATCAATTTTACATTGAAGTGACCTTGAGGTTAGAAGACTCCTTAAATTTTTCCAACATTTTTATTTTCCTTTGAACTTAGATAGCCCATTTTCTTGTTAGATCATAATACATCAGAGCTGCAAAAATATGCCAAAAGCTTCGTAGACACGTTATGTACTCCCAAATTAAAAAATCAATTAGTTACCTTGAGTAAGTAGTTAATTCCAATAGAGGCAGCAAAACCTAATCCAAACATTAGGGCATGGGGTAGATATGTCATTTTGATAGCGGGAAGTTTCATCATGAAGGAGATAAAACTCAGTTTTTTCTCAGAGTATGGTGGATATCGTGCACTGAAACAAATGAAAAGCACAGAAATTATAGAGGTTAAAAATAGAATTCTACCTAATGCAGTTTGAGATCTAAGGAAGAAATGCCTTTGACTGCAATTTCTGCACAAAATATGAAGAGATTGAAATCCCATTGCAAAGAGACAATTGATTTTATTGAATTCATGCACTTGTAATATTCCATTATTGTCGGTAACTTTCAAAAACTTTATAATTTATTAGATCTGACAAAGCAGATAATGATAATTGGTATTCAGGTGATACTATCTGCATACATAATCATTACAGAGCTTCCTCTGATAAATACTAATCATTACAGAGGTTCCTCTGATAAATACTAGAAACTGCGATTTACAAAATCAACAAAACTTATCTTTTTTTGTGACACAAACTGAAGCTGACGCTAAGACAGATATGCCTTCAGCAGCTCCAAATTTTAAAAACAGGATTAGTCGAAAACAGTGAAAACCTATCCTTCCTTTAAAGTATGATTATTAAGTATTTTATCACTGCAGTTGTAAGGGGGAGGAGATACTTATTAAATTAAGCAGCCGTTGTGCGGTCAGTTTATTAAAGTTAGTAATGGAGAAATGTCGAGACTTTTTTTCAAAATTCCTGGACAAAAGATTAATGCATTATTATACTTAAATGAAACTGATATATTAAGAGCTGAAGGTACTTACGATGCTAAAGATTCAGCCAACGGATTGAAGTCCTTGACAAGACAGCTTTTTCTATGAGTGAAGGTATCGAAACTGTATTTTCCATGATAGGCACCCATGCCACTCATTCCAACTCCTCCAAAGGGTAATGTCTCAACTATTTAAAACAAACAAAGGGCCGCAAGTTTAAAACAAATCCATCCATGAAATTGGAAAAAACTAAATTTGTTTGATTTAATTTGTTTGGATTTTGAAGCAAACATTACTTGAAACATGTAATTCCACATTTGGCGGAGCAGTCTTCGTTGGTACTTTGTATTCTCTTTCAAGTAAGAAAAAATGATAAATTGATATGAAAAAAGTAAAAATGAAAAACAATTTTGGGAAGAAACATTTAAAGGAAAACAATAACAGAAAGCGAGTATTTAGACTTATGAACTGCAGCGTTGCCTGCCCTGTTGTCATGGCAACATAAACCACAACACAACCTCCACCTGCCCCTTGCTCAACCAAGCGTAACACATCAACACCTTCTGAGAAGCACATTACTACAATGGATAATGGATTTAAAGCACATTAAGGTACCCATTCATTGTTGTTGTTCATTTACTTTTTAGTCTACACTTAAATTACCAGTTGGGTTAAGTAGTTGAGTGTTCACATTTTGTGAGTTTCAGAAATTGACAAGAGATGAGCGATGAAATTCAACTTATTAAAACATTTGATCAAATGTTTTCTAGACAAAAACACAATTTTATATGAATGGTAAATGAGTTTGATCATAAAAGGATTAGGTTAGGTGAAGGACAACTAAATTCCTGATTGAGGACTGGCTTACTACGTATGGGAAAAACAAAGCGGTAAGTTAATATGAAAGGGGACATTTTTTCAGGGTTATTTTAATCAAGAGGGATCAACATTTTGGATAGACCCTGTCATTGGTAAAAAATAAAGGAGTGCATGTCCTTCAAAATTTAATTCATGGCTTATTGTTATTGGTATACTTTATAATCTTGAATTTCGTGATGCCTCGGAGTTTTCATTTTTTAAAGTAAAATGGTACATAAAGGGGTGCATAGGTGTATGTTTTTAACAATTTTCATGGGAAAAGATACGTTTCCTTAAATTTGTGATTAGAAAGGTGTGCTTGATTTTATTTGATAATAGTGAACGAAAAAATGTTCATTGAATAACAACATAGACATTATAAACAGACGATTTCGCAATTTTCGAGGAAATAGCCCCTTACAGTGCCATCAATTATTATTCACAATTTGCGAACAAATAAAAGAGAATCACAAAACAATTATGAATAGAACTTTAAAAAACCAGAGAGTTTAGGGATGACGCAAGAGGGACAAGAGCGCCTGACTGCGTTATTATGCATGGCAAAGGTGAAAGGGGGTCATAGATGAATGTTATATGGCAATTCAAATTCAGACGACTGAATGACTTTTTTGAGAGGAAAAGATTCCTGGGCTACATTTTTATGCTTGCCTTGCTTTATAAAATTCATAAGAGGGGGGTCTAAGTTAGAATACTGAGTGCAGTTCATGAATGGGATGTTCAAAAATTAGAGGAACGTGATATCTAATAATTTGGTATGAGCACTTCCTCGAGTGTGAGAAGTTATCACTGAACATCACACTTTTTTCAACATTGATTTTTTACTTGTTGAGATTAAGGTACCTCTTTTAAAATTAGTAAACTTTATCAAGTGGGTACTTCTGTTTATTCACATAATTTCTTCACTAGCTGAACTATAGTTGTTTACTAAGGTGAGATGATCTAAAATTGAATGTTGATCTGTTTTCCAGTCAAAATGGCAGAGGATGTTGATCCTAACCTCATCATTCAAACCCAAAACTCTCTTTCAAAGCACATCAAAAAGCCACCATTGCTTGAAAAATTCTTGAAAAAGCCGCCATTCCGATTTCTGCAGGATATAGTGAAATCAGTTATAAAGGAAACTAAATTTCTGGACAGTAAATTTTCAGAGAAGGATTTTGAAAATGCAAAGGATCGTGACACAAAAATTAAGTTCCTTGATACATTAATTGCAGAAGTTGAGGTGATGACGGGAGAAAAAGTTAAAGCACGTCCTGCAAAGATAGTTGCAGGATTAGATGTGAACCGAACACTCGAGCTTCTAACTCTCCTCGGAAAAGCAATTGATAAAAATAGTGATACTAAGAATAAACAGCAAAATTCAGAAAAAACACAAAATGATAACCAAACAAAAGTTAGTGAAACAAATAAGAAAAACGAAAAAAAGGATGAGGAGAAAAAACCCCGGAAGAAAATCACCTCAGAGACTGAAAGCAGGGATGCACATCGCAAAACAGCTGACAGGACACAAGCCACAAAAGATAGTAAAGCGGTGCCTAAAAGTGGTCATCGAGTAGAGAACAAGGACCCAAAACAGTCAGCAGTAAATCGGAGGACTCAAAACAAACCAAAAGAAGATGATAGAAAACATTCGCCTACAAAAACAAGACCAGCTGAGAAGCCAGAATCTCGTACGAAGGATTCATCACCTCAAGTCGAGCCGATCAGAACAGATAACAGACAGAATGCAGAGCAAACTGAGGAGACGAAAGTAAAAAATGAAAATGTAAATGGACAGAATGAAGAGCAGAATGTGTCAGATACACACGGAAGTAAAGAAAAAGACAACCGAAAGGACAAAATGAATAGCAAAGGTGAGAAAGTTGATGCAAATGGTGTTATTCAAGAGAAGCCTCAGGAGGCTCCAACAAAAAAACCCGAGACAGAGACAAAAAAAGCGATAGATCTTGTCAAAGAGCCAAAACCATTGGCAACGAACATAAGAGAGCCAAAGAAAATGACAGAGAACTCCAGAGTCATGAACACAGAGCCAAAACCATTGGCAGCGAGCACAAGAGAGCCAAAAAAACTGGCGGAGAACTCCAGAGTCATGAACACACTGCAGAAAACCGGTGAGTCAGTATCAAAGGAGGCTCCTGACAAAGTATCTGAGAAGAGACATTCACTAGAAAGAACCGACTCTGGAAGGGTCACTTCTTCGATCGGACAGAGACAAGAGCTGAATCAGCGGAGTGAGTCCCATATTGGGGCACGTCCTGTAAAATTAGATGCCAATAAACGTGTCTTTACACCAGATAAAGGTGCTAGGCAACGAAGCGAGACAGAGAGACCTACTAATATCTTCACGGAGAGTCAGGATGATAAAGATGATGCTGATGATATGTTTATTCTTGAGACACATTACATAGCACCGACAGCCAATCAAGGCGCAGAGAGTAAAGGTGAGTTCAAACATCTTTCAAAAAGTATCCGATCGACTCTTCTTAAAGACATTTAAAAATGATTCATCTTGATGGCTTACAGTTACTAATTACTGTCAAGAGAGGTAAATTTCTGTGATGGAGGTAGGGAGGAAATGATAATTGGAAATATTCGATGATAAATTGCTTAAGAAAGTCAGTAAACGTTTTAAAACCCCTGTTACTTGTAACTTTTGTATAATTCATAGTGGAAAAAATTACCACTAATGGAGTTAAGTGGTTTGAGATAAGGATAATAGAATGGCTCGATTTAGACCTTTTTAGACTTAATATTATCAATTTCAATTCTTAATCTAGATTTTCATGACTTGCCAAAACTGCACAAATTAAAATACGAATTAAAATCAATAACATTAAGGCTTGGTTGCTTAGCTTATACATTGATGCATAATAATAACTTTAATATATTTTGATCATTTGTGACAACAATTTTCAATTTAAGTTTTTTCTTTCCAGAGGAGATTCAAGAACAAGGCCAACTTGTTTCGCAGATTATTGACACAAAGAAACAGCTTGAAAGCAAGGAGGGAGACGCCAAAACAAAAATCCAGTGGGAGGAAAGTGCTAACTGGCGGAGAAACACTGGCGAAAAGGAGGTTGGAGGGGTTAAAACACTAATACAGGAACTAACAAAGAACGCAGGTCCTCTGGGGCAGCTCCTGGCAGGGTTACAAGAGGATGTGGATGAAATGATGCAGGAGTTAGCACACTGGCGGGAGGTTAATGCTCAATTAGCGGTGGATATGAAAAAAGAGAAGGAGCAAACGAATGACCTGATCAAACCTCTCCTCAAACAGCTGGAGGAGCTAGAGCAGGTTGAGCTTCCACAGGAAGAGGAAAGAGTTAGAGCTGCAAAAATGACTGTCTACATGAATGACAAAAAAATTGAGGAGTTGCTCCGATCGAGAACAAAATAGCATTATCAAGAGATGACAATGAATGCATTGCTTTGAGACTTAAGCTCGACATGTTCACAAAAACTTCATCTCTACATGGAGTTGAGAGTTGCCTACGAAAGGAATCATTTTTTGCTCTTCCGAAATTTTAGAATGCGACAAATTGCTTATAAAAGCATTTACCAAAGTCAAATCTCGCTTTTGTTTCATCGGCTTCACAACTTGAACTGAAAAATTTGTCATTACCAAAGCTGAACCTGACTTAAATGTGTCTGCAAGTACTAGAAGTCTTCAAAGATTGTACAATCCTCTGATGGTTAAAGGAAAAATACTTACAGATAAGCTTACCTTCCATTCTTAAAATAACAAAACATGCTTTCTGGATACCCTAATTCAGGGTGACTTAAAAACTATGACTGAACCGTAAGCTTGCTCAAGTCATTGGTGAATCAATTTTTTTTTTTATCCATAAGTCTCAAATCCTGTTGTTTTTTTCTTAGAATCATTATTATTTTCATTAAAATTTGTTTCATAAAGATTTATTTACACAACAAAAAATAATTTTTTTACTATCTCACCTGCATAGTGCATGACTGTGTCGTTAATACATATCGACCCAGAGTAAGTTTGCGATATAAATAAGTCTTGTATTTGCTTGCTTGCAGAGAAAACATACATTGTTAAGGGTTTCGGCCTAAAAAAGAAAGGAGAAAATTCAATTATCGGAAATAATCTTTAAATTCAAAACATTTAGAGTATTTCACACCTTTGTATCATTCCTATCAGCGAAGGTATTTGGACTGATTTTTCATGGCTCTTACATAGCTTGGGAAAATTTTGAAAAGTGCTATTTTCGTGGGTAGCATTTTTCCTGCAGGAAAGACAACTAAAGACACAGAGGCTGGCTATAATAACACTGAAGAGAGAAAAACAAATGGAAACATTTAAATGACTTTTTTGAGTATCTGAGCCTAATAAAATATGAAGTCATACAGGAACAACAATTATAGAAAGGTTTTGACATAGAACATACCTGTTGTTGATAAACTGAATTGCTTGTGCTGCATTTTCAACGTTGATAATGGGAATAATGGGTCCAAAGATTTCTTCTTGCATTATAGGATCCGTAGGTTGAACATCAACTAGAATTGTTGGAGCTATGAATTTTTCCACAGGGTCTGTTTGCCCACCAACTGCAACTTTCCCATTTTTCAAGAGATTCGACAATCGTCTGAAAGCGTGTAAAAAGTAAGTTACAGAACCTATCAGAAATTTACTCTGTTCCGCGAAATGTAAGGATTTTTGTGTAGATAAGTGTGGTTAGAAAAATAATTGTGATATGAAAATTGAATGTAAATGAAAAAAAAAAATCGAAGCTGAATAATGCTTCAGAACTGTACACAGTAATAAAGAACTAACATTGTATGGGTATATTACATTGAATAAGTTTATGAAAATCTTGTGAGAGAGAACTTTTCAATGCACAATGATTTGTTCTGTCGGGTCGCATTTTACTCAAATAACTGTTAATTCAATGAAGAGAGACTTTAAACATATGCCCAAATTTTTCCAGAAAGAGATTTTTATCAAGTGGTGTCAAAAATTGGCAATCGCTTTTTCGACGAAAAATACGCTCTCATATGACAAAGATTGAGTTTGAGAAGATTAAGTAGAATTTTGTTCCAAAAAAAGTACTGCATTGCATTATAATCCAAAAATTTTCATTGAAGAAGATGGTAGATAAAAAATTTGAATAGCTTTTAATCATCATTAGTACATGTTTTGAGCTACAAACCTTAGCCCATTTTAAATTCTGTTCCATAAGGAATGTTCAAACATTTTAAGCATTGAAATGTTCATACAACAGTCCTCACAGTAGAGATGCTAACATCCCAATTTTAAGTTATTCTATATGAAAGTGACCAATCTTATGGACCGTCACATATGCGCTGTTACACTGTTACATATATGTGATGGTAACTGATCCTTAGA